>NW_024082891.1:0-71808 GCF_003009895.1 Hyaena hyaena
TCTCTCAGTGGATTCTGCGTCTTTTTTCTCCCAATCTCTCAGGTTTTGTAAGGTTTCCAATGGCTTCAGATCTTTTCTGTGTGATGTATGGGCGCGAGTGCAAGTACGGAGCTCCTTACTTCTCCGCCATCTTGCCCTCTCTCCTATAATTAAGATTTATAACTGATACATATAATTTAATTTTGCAATGGCAAATAAAAAATTAGTTATTTAAAAAATACACTTGTTACCAGTATAATCATCCATATCCTCAAACTTTATGCTTCAGTAATCTGAATAGTCCCTACTCTGAGTTTGGATTTTATTGTTGGCAGTAGGGCTATATTAAAGGGCCTTAAACAGGAGAGGGGGCCTGGCAGAAGAGGAAAGGGCTCATGAGGTTTATATGTGGAAAAGTTACTCTGGCAGTCATGTAAAAGATGAGGCCAGAAGAAGAGAACTCAGAAGGAGACTGGAAGATAAGGAGTTATGGTATTAGTCCAGAACAAAGATAATGATATTCCTGACTTAGGAGAATGGCAGAAAGCATTAGAAGGAGGCTTAAAAGGGGTACCTAGGTGCCTGAGGTGGTTAAGTGGCTGACTTTGGCTCAGGTCATGATCTCATGGTTCATGGGTTCAAGTCCTGTGTTAGAGTCTGTGCTGACGGCTTGGAGCCTGCTTTGGATTCTGTGTCTCCCTTTCTCTCTGCCCCTCTCCCACTTGTGCTCTGTCTTTATCTCTATAAAAAATGAATAAACATTTTAAAAACCCACTTTTTTTATATAAAAAAGAAGGAGGCTTGATTAATAGAGCCCCTCTGAAGATGGGAATCAATACCACATAGTGACAAATAGTGCCTCCCTAGTGTTTTGATGCTATACAAGCTAGTGAAAAACCTGAAGCAAGGTGAGGCCTGACCATAACCATGAAAGGGAGATTTAGATGGAGCCTCGGTTTCTTGTGATTGTGAAGCTGCAAAACAGATCCTAAATTGTCTAGCTTTGGAGTTAAAAGAATGTTGAACATCGGAGAAATATACTTTTTTTTTAAATCTTCTTTGAGCCATTGTCATTTTTACTTCAGTTTTATGTCAATAAATTTAATTCTAATTTTTAAAAAATATTTTATTTATTTCTGAGAGAGAGAGAAAGACAGCATGAGCAGGAGAGGGTCGGAAAGAGAGGGACACACAGAATCCGAAACAGGCTCCAGGCTCTGAGCTGGCAGTCAGCACAGAGCCCGATGTGGGGCTGGAACCCATGAACCACGAGATCATGACCTGAGCTGAAGTCGGACGCTTAATTGACTGAGCCACCCAGGCGCCCCAATAAATTTAATTCTGATACAATATATTCTCTTAAAATTTATTTTTATTGAAGTAACAATTGCATATAGTGAAATGCATGAATGTTCATTGTACAGTTCAATGAGTATTCTGGGTATCTATTTCTAGTAACAACCATTCTAAAACTTAGTGACAAATAATTTTTTAAAAATCAACTCTCATGGTTCTGAAGTTGATTATACACAGTTGGGTAATTCTCATTATGGGTCTTTCCTTTGATTTCAGTTAGATGTCAGGTGAGGCTCTAGTCATCTAAAGGCTTGGAGGGTTGGACATCCAAATGGCTCACTTGCATGGCTGGCCGTTGCCACTTGCTGTCCGGTCGCCTGGGAGCCTGGCTGGGTGTTCAGCCAGAGCTGTCAACCAGAGCTCTTATGCCTGCCTTTCCATGTGATTGTTGACCTCCCAACATGGTGGCTGGACTCTGAGAGAACATCCTTAGGAGACCTACCAGGAAACAGCAAGGTTTTTATGGTCTAGCTTCATTGTCCCAAGTGTTACTTCTGCCACATCCTTTAGTCCAGCAAGTCACTAAGTTAGGCCCAGATTCATGGGGAGAGTAATTAGGCTCCATCTCTTGTGAGGGAGATACAAGGCCACACTGCAGAACAACACAGAGTATGGGCGATACTGTTGTAGTGTTTTGAAAAACATAGTCAGCTACAGTGACTTTTGATACATATTTACACTCATGTCAGCACCTCCAATATATAACATTTCCATCTATACTTTGCATTCAATCTCCAGTCTCACATCCCATCCTCCCACAGATCATCACCATGTAATAGCTTTGCTTGTTCTTTTTTTTTTTTTAATTTTTTAAAATGTTTTATTTATTTCTGGGAGAGAGAGAGAGAGAGAGACAGCATGAGCAGGGGAGGGTCAGAGAGAGAGGGAGTCACAGACTGAAGCAGGCTCCAGGCTCTGAGCTGGCAGTCAGCACAGAGCCCGACGCGGGGCTCGAACCCACGACCCGCGAGATCATGACCTAAGTGAAAGTCGGACGCTTAACCGACTAAGCCACCCAGGCGCCCCTAGCTTTGCTTGTTCTTAAACTTCATATATTTGGAATCATATGGTATGCGCACTTTTTTGTTTGTCTTCTTTCACTCAGTGTATTCTTGGTGCATGTGGCAGTAGCTTGCTTTCTAGTACTAAGAAGAATCCTGTAAGTTTTTATATGCAATGTTTTTATTATAATTTAGTTCTAAGTATTTTGAAATTCTTTTGTTATTTCTTCTTTGATCCAGAGGTGACTTAGAATTGAGTTTCCTATTTCCTACTATATAGGAAATTTATCTTTTATTGTAATTTTCTGATTAATTCATGTTTTGATGCCAAGAAATATAATCTACTTACGTAGATTACCTACTTTTCATAATTTATTAAGACTCATTTTCTAGGCTAGAATATGGTCAATTTTTAGAAATTGTACTTGTGTGCTTGGGAAGAATGCATGTTCTTTAATGATGAAATACAGAGCTCAATTTGGTTTCTTTGGTACATTATATTAATTATATCGTTTAAATCTTCTGTACCTTAGCTGATTTTCTTTTTTGTTGTTGACTACCTGATGTATAAGTAGTTAAGAAAGTGTGACTCAATTTCTTGTTACTAATTTATTTTCTCAGAGCCACACTGCTCACCCCTTTCTCCACCTGGCACACACCAGCTCACAATAGTCCTTCAGTTCCCCAGTAGTTTAGCTCAGGGTTTTTCCTCTATAATTTCTTGGATTTCAAATTTCTTAGTGCTACAAAGTTGTTTTTAATGACAGGTACCTAAAGGCTGTATTAATTAGTCACTTTTATTAAAGGTACTGGAACCCACATCACTATTTTTTTATATTGTTTATTCCAAAATCTTTTTTGTATTACTGGATGTAATCTACTTTTCTGTGCATAGATTGTTCTGAGATTTTTAATGTATTTTCAAATAAAAATACTGTACCTCCCCCCCCCATATTTGTAGCCCATTTTTCCTTTCCTTATACAGTATTTTTGTTGGCCAGGACTGCCTATAAAATGTTGAGTTAATTAGTGAGAACATGTATATCTTTTGTATTGTTCTTGGCTTTTCAGATAAAGCTTCTAAAATTTTGTTAATTATCATGTTTCTTTTAGTTTTTCTTAGGTAGTTTTAATTAAATTAAAGAAAAATGACATTCCTAGTTTGCAGAGGTTTTTTTTTTTTTTTTTAATAATCATGCATGGAAACTGGATTTAATTTGAATTCATCTTTGGCATATATAAAACTATTTCCTACTTTTTTTTCTTAAATCCATCAATGTTATGGCCTGTGGTAATAGATTTTTATAATATTAAATCATCCTTGCTCTTCTAGACTAATTCATATCAGTAATAATGGATTCGTTTTTATTGGTATCGCGGATTTGGTTTCCTTGTTCTTTTTTTTTTTTAGAATTTTGGCAGCAATGTTAATAGGTGAGATTTTCCTGTTAATTTGTTTTCCTATAGTGATCCAAATCCTGTTACCTTGAGTGCTCTAAAAATTTATCTGTTTTGTGTAGGATCTCCTAAGATTGATGAAACTATAAATAAGCATAAAAATAATAAAATTATGGAAAACCTTAGGAAGATATTCTGGGGAGAAAGAATAAGAAGAAAAGAAAATGACAAGCTAATTTAAATAATTGTATTAGCAATTAAATTTATTTTTAATGTTTATTTATTTTTGAGAGACAGAGAGAGAGAGACAGAGTGCAAGCAGGGGAGGGGCAGACAGAGAGGGAGAGAGAGAATCCAAAGCAGGTTCCAGGCTCTGTGCTGTCAGCACAGAGCCCAACCTCCCCTCGAACCCATGGACTGTGAGATTATGACCTGAGCTGAAGTTGGCCGCTTAACCAACTAAGCAACCCAGGTGGCCATGTATTACCAATTTTAAAAGCAGTTTTTGTTTAAATGTTTTGTTTATTCTTTTGGTTATCATAATGTTAGGTATTATGTCTGTTTTGAGGTTGATTAAATGATTAGAGTAAATCTGATATATATCATATTTTCCTATATGGCCTTGTGACTTTTTTTAAATTAATCAATTAATTTTTAAAATTTATATCCTAGTTAGTTAGCATATAGTGCAACAATGATTTTAGAGTAGATTCCTTAAGCCCCTTCCACATTCAGCCCACCCCCCTTCCACAACCCCTCCAGCAAGCCTCTGTTTGTTTTCCATATTTAAATTTTTTTAATGTTTATTCATTTTTTGAGAGACAGAGTACAAGCAGAGGTGGAGCAGAGAGAGAGGGAGACACAGAATCGGAAGCAGGCTCCAGGCTATCAGCACAGAGCCTGATGCGGGGCTTGAACTCACAAACTGTGAGATCATCACCTGAGCCGAAGTCGGCCGCTCAACCGACTGAGCCACCCCGCTGCCCCTGTTTTCCATATTTAAGTATCCCTTATGTTTTGTTCCCCTCCCTGTTTTTATATTATTTTTGCTTCTTTTCCCTTATGTTCATCTGTTTTGTATCTTAAAGTCCTCATATGAGCGAAGTCATATGATATTTGTCTTTCTCTGACTAATTTCACTTAGCATAATACCCTCTAGTTCCATCCATGTAGTTGCAAATGGCAAGATTTCATTCTTTTTGATTGCTGATATACTCCATTTCATATGTACACCACATCTTCTTTATCCACTCATCCATTGGTGGACATTTGGGCCCCTTCTATACTGTGGCTGTCGTTGATAGCACTGCTATAAACAATGGGGTGCACGTGCCCCTTTGGCCTCGTGACATGTTAATTAAATGCTGGGAAGAAGTCTGTTAAATCTATGTAAGTGTGAATCAATGCTTTAAAACATTTTATTATAAAAAACTTCAATCATGCAGAAAAGTTAAGAGGTTCGTAAATTAATCTTCATTTACTTTCAGCTCAGATTTAACAATTATCAGTTAATTAAGCTCATACATTGTGATGTGTTAGTTATATAACATTTTTATGCCTAAAGTGTTTATTACTTAATGCATTTATGTGACTAGTTAGAAGAATATTATACAAAGAGCTAATAGTAAGTGATGAATATTACTCTTCACTTGGATAGTAATGATTGCTTAATGGGAGATACTACTCTAATCCCTATTTACAGATGAGGAAACTAAGGTACCTGGCAGTTAAGTAATTTGCACAGTGACAGAGATGTAATCTGTGCTGGAGCCAGAATTTAAAGCAAGCTGTTTAAATGTTCCTTCATGTGCATGGTTCTCTACTACCCCACACAGGAGTGAGAGAAAGAGACCTCATAGAAGTAGGGCAATAAGCCAAAGAAGGAGTGTCATGATAAATGAAAAAAGAAGACACTTATTTCTAGAAGGGATGGTAGGCAGAGTCAGTTAGTATATAGGGACTAGGTGAGATCAGTACTGAAAAACTTTTAATGGAATTGTTCACCTAGAAATCATTGTCAGCCTTGGGAAGATTAACTCAGTACCCAGACAACAGAAACTGGGTTCCAGATATTGTGTTTTCTTTACTGGAATAAATTTAAGGGTGAATATAATTTAATATAAAATCATATCTGATAAAAGTGAAAAGGTAAAATCACACTGTCTTTTTGCCCACTTCAGATAAATATGCAAGGTAAACCTGTAGAATTTGCTTAAATTATTGGAAAAAATCCCTGGAAAATGGTAGAGGAAATGTGAGTTATTGTGGCCCATCCTCTGTGGTAGAGAGCTGTCTAAAGGAAGAAAATTTGAGCAAGTGAAGAGGTTGGTCCAAGAAGTAGTTGCTGTCAAAAATAATGGCTTCCTTTTTTCATTTCATCATTTGAAGGAAGTCTTTATTTAAAAATCCAAGTTTTAAGATCATTTTTATTCACTTAAGATTTTGTTTTCATTTCAATCCACAAATTCAGTCAGCACCATGCATTTTGTGTACTATAGAGAATACAAGGATATTTAAATTTTAAAGATCCCTATTTAACTTATAATAAAAAGCCCATCTTAAAATTACATCTTGTTTTGCTGATTCAGGACAAAGTGGCTATTTCTTGACAATGATATAAAAGTGAGATAATCCAATTTAACAAGTGCATTCTAATCTCTTTGCATTTAATGACTGTGATTTCCCAACAGTGTAAGAGAAATGTGTCTTGAAAGCAGAAAAAGAAAAATTTCTGTCCTCATTTTTTCTGTTCTTGGTATAAGGTGGTCTGGGGTAAATAAAGAGCATAACATATGCCTCTGTCTGTCCCTTTTCATTCAATTCCCCAGTCAACATCCCTTCATGTAACTATCCTGAGAAGGAATAAAATGGTCCAAATGATTCCCCTAGTAGGTTCTAATAAATGGTTCAACAACATCTTTCATCAAATAGTGTGTTGGCTCCACTAATGGTTAATACATGTAACTCTAGTTATCCTAATATAATGCAAAAAGGCTCGACTGTACACACAATAATAGTAACAACAACAACTCCTTGTCAATAGCTTCAGGTTTTGGATTCTGCTGAGAATTTGATGAAGAATATTCTTATGAAAAACTAAAAATTTTGCTAAAGTTGATACCATTTTTAGATTCTCTATTTTGAGATGTCTTTGGGGGAGGTGAGTTATTTTAAACCTTGTTTTCCTTGTTTATTTACCCCGCTGAGGATTTAATCCTACCATCACAATGGGAAACTGTTTTGAAGACCTTCATCTTTTCTTTTTAGAAACTCGAGTTTATTTGTTACTGTTTATTTTACTCTTCATGAAAAGCAATCCTAACGAATAAAATACACTGGGGAGTCATATGTCTCTCTTCTACATCACAATGCTATTCATTTAGTATGTGAATAATGAACTAGTGTTGATTAAGCACTGGCACTGTTACTCTCAAGATAGATAGATACTCCCAAGATAAGGCAGAAATAGAGAGTAAGCATATAGAAACAAATTGCTAAAATTTGACATTTTCCACCCATTCATTCTGGGAGAGTCTCATCAGTGAATGGTATTGTGGAACTTGCATGTTGAGCAGACGGCTCAAATACTTACCACTAGTACCGGCAGATGTGTGCGATCTTTGGAAAATAGGTTCAATGATTAAGAGATAATTTCTGAAACAATTAGTCTTTAACTTCTTGAAATCTCAAAAAACATGCCTAACTGTAGTCATTCCTGTGAAACATATCACAAAATGGCTAAGAGCCTTAGGTCAGTATGCTTATTAACACGTGCACACAAAGACCGGTTTACTTTCAGTTTCCCTTCAATTATTTTTCTTCCTAAGTGGCCTGTATTTTTTCCTTTCTATTAATTTGGAATTAAAAATTTTTAATTAATTTATCTTAGAGTATGTCTGACTCAAATTCGTATTTCTAAACTCTATTTCTGAAATATGTGATGTTTTATGAATCATGGGTTTCTTTTTTTCTTAAAGACTTTGTCTTTAGTGGGGCGCCAGGATGGCTCGGTCGGTTAAGCGTCCAACTTCGGTTCAGGTCATGATTTCATGGTTTGTGGGTTTGAGCTCCACACTGGTCTCTGTGCTGACAGCTCAGAGCCTGGAGCCTGCTTTAGATTCTGTTTCTCCCTCTCTCTCTGCTCCTGCTCATGCCCTGTCTCTCTCTCTCTCAAAAATAAAATAAACATTAAAGAAATTTTGAAAAAGACTTTGTCTTAATGTAATTAAACATCGCATTTTCATATTTTTATATGACTCACAATAAATACTTGTCAAGTACAGTACAAACATAGTGAATTTCCAACATTTGTTGCTACATTTATCTAATTAACTGTTTTGAATATCCCTATGTCTTTATTACTGTTTTTCAATGCTTATGTGCACTTTATCATGCATCATTAACAATTGTTTATAGCTATTTTCCTGAGTTCCTTTTAAGGTAGAAATATCCAATGTGAATCCAATGTGATGTCGTTAACTGTTGAAAATTAAACTCCTAAGTATATTAGTCCTGTTGAGGAATAATACGTATTTTATATTAAAGTTAGGGCTGCTCTAAATAACATCCCTATATATAGCCCAGCATAGTTGCTGACTTAAAAATACATTTGCAGAGTGTCTGGGTGGCTCAATCTGATTCTTGAGGATCTGATCTTAAGGACCTGATTCTTGGTTTTGGCTCAGGTCATGATCTCATGGTTTATGAATGGAGTCCCCTTTGTGGCTCTGCACTGACAGCATGGAGTCTGCTTGCAATTCTCTCTCTCTTCTCCCTCTGCTCTTTCCCCTGCTCACATTCTCTGTTTCTCAAAATAAATAAATAAACTTAAAAAATACATTTGCTTTACACTCTACTGGATGTACATTCTTAGAAGCAAACTTGCTATAACTAATAGCAATAGATAATAATGTTTTGTGTTTATAATCCATTTGTGCTGGGTATTTTCCCATTGCTCTTCCAGATCCACTTTCCATCCTTCTTCACTCTGCCTTATACCTTCTCTGGCTTCTAGTTTGGTTTAGCTAATGGGAAGCACTGGCAGGTGATTGGAGTGGAGGACAGGAGAGTGAGATCAAAGTTTCTATTCTCTGGGATCCCTCTTAGCAGGCAACCTCAGATTGGTTGCATGTCTAGACCAAAGGCCAACGTTTTCTATTAAGCACCACTCTCCAAAGCTATTCTTTCTGGGTCCCTCTTCCTCTAGGTTCCAAGATTGGGCCACCCAATTCTTCCAGACCCCAAAAATGGCACCATCTCAGGTTTTATTCTATTGTATGTTTTTAATTTGAATAACTCTACACATGTCTTTTGAGTCTTTTATTCCTTTACTCCATTTGAGTGTGCCATCTGCTTCCTGCCAGGACCTTGACTAATATAATGATCAGTTTTAAAAATTAGCTAGCTTAAAAATGAAATGCAAAATAATTCAATGTAAAATTTGACTGCCTACTCCATTACTTCATTTGCTATTTAAATACTCTACCAAACAAAAATAGTACTCTTTAGTACTATTTTTCTAGTACTATTTTTTATTACTATTTCTAGTACTAATAGTACTTTCTACTTATAAAATGTATTCAGACATACTTGAAAAGGAAAATACATCTGGATGTGAGGGCAAGCAGGGAAAGCATAATCTTAATGATAAAAAGATAGAAGCCAAAAAAAATTACAAGTAATTTTAAAAAATAGAAAGCATAGTAGTCTAATAGTGATCACAAGCCCCCACAGAAAGCTTCCTAGGCTCAATGCCATGCTCAGTTCTAAGCAGTCTACATTTATGGACCTATTTCTTTCTTTCTTTAAAAAATTTTTTTCTTTTACTGTTTTATTTATTTCTGAAAGAGAGAGAGACAGCGTGAGCAGGGGAGGGTCAGAGAGAGAGGGAGACACAGAATCTGAAGCAGGCTCCAGGCTCTGAGCTGTTGGCACAGAGCCCAACATGGGGCTCGAACCCATGAACTGTGAGATCATGAACTGAGCCGAAGTTGGACGCTTAACCGACTGAGCCACCCAGGTGCCCCTGGACCTATTTATTTCTTACAGCAACACTGTAAGGAGGTAGTATTCCCATTGTACAAGTGCAGAAACTGAGGCAAAGAGCAGTAAAGTAAATCAGTTTGATTGTATCCTCTGAACTACAATGCCATGATCTTCCAGTGGTTTTGCTGATAAAACAGCTGAAGTATAATAAAAGCTAAATATTATATAAAAGGATAAGTTTTAAATAGTAACATAATAGAAAGCACATGAGTTTTTAATTCAAAGTTGGGTTTGACTCTTGGGTCTGACATTTTAAATTAAATTTAAATTCTTCCTTCATGTAATTTCTTTCTTCTGCCTGATTTTCCTTTTTATCACCCTCTTCTCACAAATCATGAATTTGCATGTAATGTATTATTTGGTACTGTGAGTGCATTTGTATTCTAATACAGAATTTAATGTTTTTTCTTTAGGTGTATGGTCTGTGAATATGGCTGTCAACAAATCACCCATGATTAATAAGTTAGGAGTGATATCTTCCTCTTATCATGAAAAACTCTTGAGGATGAAGTTTCAAAATTTAAGGAAAAGAAAGAGTAATAAACCAAAGTAAGTTTGAAAAAGTTTTCATGTTATTAAACTAGCAGACCCATATGCTTTGTAGAATTTAGAAAGTATAGATTATTATGAACACTTAAAAAATCATATATAGTTCTATAACTAAGGATAAAAACGTTAAGATTTACTATTTTGTAAATAAATAGATTCATAATTTGCAATGATCATATATTTCTAACATTTTGAATTCTATACTTTTTGTTTAAAATAAGAATTTCTCCTGTAAACATATATGTCTATTAACTTGCCATAATAATCTATGAAATACATAAGAGAAAGTATTTAATAATTACTGTATTATGAAGCACTTCGGTTATTTCTATGTCCTTTGTTATTTCAAATTAAGGAAGAGAAAATTCCTGCATTTGAAATTATTTCCTTGGGATAAAGTTTCTAAAATGAAGTCACTAGATCAGAATTTGTTGATAATTTAAAAATTGTGTGTGATTTTAAGAAAATTTTAAAAACTTGAAATAAAGAGAATTATAGAATACATAATAAAACTTGCATTGTGACATATGGTTATGTTTGTTTCATATACCTTTCTTTAATAAAGAATAGATCAACAGATAAACTTGAAAATCTTTGACCATGTGCCCTCCCAACTAAAATAATTGTTCTCTCATTTCTGTTCATTTTTCTACTTTGACATACATGAACGTAAAATTGCATTTTCCATGTAGATAAAAATGTAATTATACTTAATTCATTTATCTCTGGTTTTGTAAGTCAGCGTTATGTTTTTAACTCAATCCATACTGATAATCATGTTTTATTATTGATAATTATTTCTTAATTCCTTTTTTCCCCTCAGCAGATTGATGTCCTTCCACTCGTAACTTTCATTATTGCTATTGAGAAGTTAGGTGAAATTTTGATGTTGTTTCTTTAATATTAATCTGTGTTCCCCCACTTGTGTGCTTTCAAAAGTTTCTTGTTTTCCACTTTCTGCAGTTTACTGTGGTGTGTCAGAATGTAATTTGAAACAATTATTCTCCTTGGATCTCTCAGACCTTTTTTTTTTTTTTTTTTTTTATTTATTTCTAGGAGAGAGAGAGATAGCGTGAGCAGGGGAGGGTCAGAGAGAGAGGGAGACACAGACTCTGAAACAGGCTCCAGGCTCTGAGCTGGCAGTCAGCACACAGCCCGACGCGGGGCTCGAACCCACGAACCGCGAGATCATGACCTAAGCGAAAGTCGGACGCTTAACCGACTAAGCCACCCAGGCGCCCCATCCCTCAGACCTTTTAAATCTGTGGACTGTGTCATAATTCTTGACAAATTATCTGATATTGTTTCTTCGGATATTACCTTGACAACTCATTTTCTCTTTTCTCTCTTTCTGGGAAGTCCTGGGTTTTTCTTACTGCATAGTCACTTAGAAAACATACTTGGCCTTCTTTCCATGCCCCCCTGTACCAAGGGAAACCAGATTCGGTTCCTGGAACAAGCTGTTTGAGATGAACAGAGAACTGTCTTGCATGAAGGGACATCACCCTTGTTTTTCTTCTTAGGTGTCACATGAATTGTCCTATGCCTCATCTTGTATTTGCTTTACTTATTCTTCCTTAGAAATATGAATTTTTGCAGGCCTAGTGTGGATTCTATTAGAGACACATTTAGAGCTGATGTAAATCCTTCAAATGAGGTACTGAAGTCTATTCTGGACCAAAGAGAAAAATCACACAGTCTTACAATGGATTACTGGTTCAGAGTATTACTATTTTGTTACAATTTTCTTTTATAACTAAGCTTATTTTATTGTGTATAGTCTGTTTTGCTTTTTCTACTTCATCTCAGAGTTGATTTTGAAGACTTACATAAAATATATACATTTATTTTAGCTGACGGGAAAGACTTAAATGGAATGTAAGTCTTACATTAGGAAGATTTAGTCAAGCTATTAGGTTGTTTTACATCTTTTTCATAGAAGCTGCTTGAGTGTTTTTTTAATATCTGGGAGGCTAGAGTCTTCAGTTTCCTAAAATGTTAATAAGCCCCCAGTTTTTTCTTTTTATTAATGTTTTTGACACTTTTATAGATAGTAAAATGTACTCTACAAATACATGCTCTAAATATTTAAAAAAAACTGTGCATGTACATATTTAATATAATATTACCGATTTTTTTTTTTTTACAAATAGTTTATTGTCAAATTAGTTTCTACATAACACTCAGTGCTCATCCCCAAAGTGCCCTCCTTCATGCCCATCCCCCCCTCCCCCCCACATCCATCAGTCCTCAGTTTTTGTCAGCATTCAAGAGTCTCTCATGGTTTGCCTCTCTCCCTTTCCCCCACCATTTCCGCCCTTCTTCTCCCCCTTGGTCCTCCGTCAAGTTCCTCCTAATCCTCCTATACGTGCAAACATATGGTATTTGTCCTTCTCTGCCTGACTTATTTCGCTCAGCATAACACCCTCAAGGTCCATCCATGTTGCTACACATGGCCAGATTTCATTGTTTCTCATTGCCGTGTATCTCCACAATAGCTAAAACATGGAAAGAGCCTAAGTGTCCATCAACAGACGAATGGATTAATATTACCGATTTTTATAAGTAGACATTTATAATACAATTTAACTTTGTAGTATGGACTCTATGTGTTGTCAGCAGCAAGAAGAAACTTTTCTAGACTTACATTTATATTCTGATCATTTGTTTATTCTATCTATAGTCTTTGCTTTTCATTTATCTGAATTATTGTAAGCCTTTAAGTAAAATTCTAAATTTTAAGCAGGTCTGTTAATTTTAGCCTGAGACCTATGTATTATAGCATTTGGGAATGGCTATAGATGATTTAGCCAAAAATATGGTAACTTAGGATCTAGATGGCCATAAAGAGCATGAACCCTTGCAATTATGTATTAAATGTAGCTTCTTTTAGAATGTATTATCTCAAATGAGAGGTCAATAGCTACTGATGAGGATGTCTGTACAAAACACATAAAGTCTTGCAAAATCTTAGAAGCCACAAGTCTTTTATACTTGAGCTTATACCACTGTCTTAGCCCAAGTCTCTAGGGGCTAGAATTTGAGAGGAAGATTAAAATTCTAATACTTTATGTGTAGGGTATACAAGGTCAATTCCCTAAAAAGGCAAAAAAAAAAAAAAAAAAAAAAAGGAAAACGAAAACGAGGCTGGGAACCTTGATGCATTACCTCCTGGAGCACTTAAATAGCAACTTGCCATAATGAGACACAGGCGAGACATGTTCATATTTGGCATATGGGACTTCTTAAGACAGGTTTCAAGGAGAAGCCACAGCTCACAGCAGTCCACAGAATGGAGAAATGAGGAGGGTTATTCATATCATCCGTTCCTTTCTGTCCAGCATTTTCCTTCATCAAGATTCACCCCATAGGTGTTAACTTATCCATACTTCCAGATTGTGTCACCCAGCAGGTAGCTACTCAAAATGCAGTACAGGAGAGGCAGCTCAGTGTTTGGCCATGGAGGTCATGCAGCCAGGAGTCAAATGACTCTCAGGCTCCACACAATATTTATGACCAAAACAGGCACTACTTACAGAGACCTTATAAGCTCTGTGTGCTTGCATTTTACGGAATGTTTTTCAGACATCAGATTTTTCTTACCCCTAAACTTAACTCAGTATCAGTGATTCACTAGTGAAACTACTGTCTTAAAGATTTCCACTCATAGGGGCACCTGGGTGGCTCAGTCAAGTGTCTGACTTTGGCTCAGGTCATGATCTCACAGTTGGTGGGTTCAAGCCCCATGTTGGGCTCTGTGCTGACAGCTAGCTCAGAGCCTGGAGCCTGCTTTGGATTCTGTATCTCCCTCTCTCTCTGACCTTCCCCGGCTCATGCTGCCTCTCTCTCTTTCTCTCAGAAATAAATAAGACATTAAAAAAAAAAAAGATTTCCATTCACTTTCTAAACATTAACTCTAATGGTCTCTTTGTCCTTAGTTTTGATTCCTGCAGATGTGTATTTGGTCATGGTCTCATTCTTCATTCTATTCTTTGCTATTTCAGTCTAGAATTGCTTGTTTGCATGGAACAGACACAATGTCAAATTCACTCAACAGAAGGAAAATGTAAGGGAAGGATACAGGGTTGTCTGGTGGAACCTGAGAGCAGAAGGCATAGCCAGACCTCATTCATTCATTCAGTACTCATTATGTTCTCTAATTGATACAGAAGATAAAATGGTCAACTTGACAGATGTAGTCTGTATCTATACTAGACTTTAGGCATGAAACAATAGGGTCTCTGGCTATACATTAGTAAATAATCCAACAAACATTGATTGGGTGCTTCAATGGCGAGCAAGTAGCTTTCTGTTTTGGGGTCCTTTGTTGTCTTGAACGGCCTTTCAACAAAAACCACCTCTTGGCTCTACATGACTCTAACATCTCCGTTTAGCTCTAACATCAACTAATTAAAATATCAGCTAATTATTTAAAGTCCCTATAGAGAGGATTAGATTGGCCTAGCTTGATTCAGGTGGGTGTTGTGACCCAAGAAGCTACAGTCAGGGAGGTAGAGTCATATGATACTAATATAGAAGCTGGACCTACTGATTCAGTCGGGGCTGTGATTAATGGACAATTCTCAGAGAACACATTTACACCCCAGATTATACACATATCTGAATTCCATTGTAGTGTTTCCCTGAATCTCCTTCTGTCTTATTTACTCTTTCTTCTTTACTTCTTGCCCCTAACAATGGAATTTGTCCAAAGATCTCCCTTGACTCTTTTTTTTTTTCCTTCAGTACTCTTCCTCTTGAAATTTTGTGGCTTTGAATATCAGTGATAGTAGTTGGATCTGAAATCTTCATTTCCATATCCTATCCATTTCCTAATACCTGCCTCATAAGTCTGGACTATAGACCTCTCCACTTGGCTGCCTCACAGGTAAATTATAATCAGTTGCCCAGAAGAGCACAGATCATCTACCCTTATTCCTCCATCTTATTGTCCTCATGTCAGCTCTCTACTGCTAATTGTACAGGCTTAAAGCCTTGAGATTATTGTATACCCACCCTTACAATTCTTCTCACATCCTATTAGTCATCAAGCCCTAATGATTTAGCTTCCACCTAATCTCTCATATTCACTTACTTCCTTATTTGTATTGCCAAACTGTAGTTCAAACCTTTTTTACTTGTTACCTACATGTTAAAATAATTGCCAAGTGGCTTACCAACAGTGACTCCTCATTTAAAACTTTTTAACATATGACTTTCAGTTTAGCCATCTTAAAGTACAATGTAATCCCATAATTCCTCTGCACAAGAGTTCCTTTTTATGTATTAAATAAAACTCAAAAACCTGTGCATAATATAGAATTCATGCCCACTGCAACTTAGACTATCTAAAATAGCAATGCCATTTAAATAAAATAAAATTTATGTCTCTGAATGTAGTCAGTCCAGAGCTGGTATGGTGATCTGGAACCCAGATTCCATCTATCTGCTCTGCTACACATGGCTTACAGGTAAGGCCACCTCATGGGTTTATCATGGCTGCTGAAGCTCCAGTCGTCATAGTCATGCTTCATGCAGCAGGATAGAGAAAGGCAGAAGGGCTTGTTCCCCCTATTTAGTAAACTTTCCAGAACTACTATCTGAATGTTACTTACATTTTACTGGCTGAAACATAGACATACAGGCATACCTAACTACAAAAAAGAATCTTTTTTATAAGAAAATGAGAACAGACACCACTGTAGGCAGCTATAAATCTCTGCCACAGACTGCCACTCAATGCCGATTGTGTTTGTCCTCAACTCAGAATTTCCATCTTCATTTCTTATCTTGATTTTAAACATTCTGTCTATGCTGGGTTAAAATTCTTTTTTTTTTCTTTTTGTTCCTATTTACAATAGTTAGGGGTAAATTTGAAACAATCATAGAAAGTCCACTAATTTCAGTGGCTTATGTAAGGCAGAAATGTATTTATCTGACATAAGAAGTCAGTGGGTCTAGGCTGACAGGACAGCTCTGATTTTGGTGAGAGAGCCTAGGACCCTCGTTATCTCAGAGTGTTATACTCATCTGCCTAATCAAAGCTGATTCAGCGCTATATTTGTGTTCCAGTCCACTGAAGGGGAAAAAAAAAGAGTATAATTCTAGAGAAGATGATGTGCCTTTAACTTAGAGGTGACCTGAAATTTGCATATATTACATTTGCTCACATCCCATTAGCTTGGCCATGTGCCCATATCTAGCTGCCAGAAAGACTGGGAAATATAGAATAGCTAGGTGATCATGTGCCAAGGAAAAGTCAGGTAAAGAATTTTGAAAGGACAACTGTTATTCTGTCACATTCCAATTTCTTTGTATTCAAGTTACAGCTTACATGCCATTTCTTCAAAGAAGCTTTTTCTGAATCTTTAATCAAAAACAGTAATGCTTGTAACTAACAGTTATCCGGCACTTGATATATACTGTGAACCAGACTGTGCTGATACTTTTCAAAATTCTACAAGATTTTGTCCTCATTTCCACAGATGAAAAATGATAGTTCACACAAATTAAGTGATTAAACAAAGATTATAGGACTAGGAACTGTTGGAATCATGATTTCTACTTTTAAACGCTCACAGGGTTTCATTTCATTTTTTTAATGTTTATTTTTGAGAGAGAGAAAGCGCAAGCAGGGGAGGGGTGGGGGGGGGGGCAGGGACAGAGGATCTGAAGCAGGCTGTGTCATGACACGGGTCTTGAAGTCACAAACTGTGAGATCAGGACCTGAGTCAAAGTTGGATGCTTAACCAACCAAAGTTGGAGCCACCCAGGCGTCACTCTTTTTTTTTAATTTTTTCTTATTTAGTACATCTTTTTTTCATCTTACTTTCTTCCCACATTGGGAACTTTCTGTGGCCAAATCTGATTCTTCTTCTAGCCTTCATTGTATATAGCAAAATACTTTGTACGTAGGAGACTTCCCTTAAACAAATGAGTTGTCAGCTAAAATAATTCTGAATTCACAGGTAACATAAATAGTTTAGGTAAAGTATTCATGCCAAATATGTTTTGTATATATATGAAATCAGAATGATAATCTTTACTTACTTTCTTTTCCGTAGGACTGCACTTATATACTTACAGTAGATTACATTTGTCTTTGAAGAAATTAGAATGTGGGAAGAAATTGGAGTGTACAAAGCTAAAGCAAATTTTCTTTTCAAATGCCTATGTTTACTCTTTTCTTTTTTAATTTATTTACTTAAATTTCAGTTGTTAACATACAGTAAGTAGGATAGTGTTGGTTTTTTTTTTTAAATGTTTTATTTATTTCTAGGAGAGAGAGAGAGACAGCGTGAGTAAGGGAGGGTCAGAGAGAGAGGGAGTCACAGACCGAAACAGGCTCCAGGCTCTGAGCTGGCAGTCAGCACAGAGCCCGACGCGGGGCTCGAACCCACGAACCGCGAGATCATGACCCAAGCGAAAGTCGGACGCTTAACCAACTAAGCCACCCAGGCGCCCCAGGATAGTGTTGGTTTTAAGAGTAGAACCCAGTGATTCATCACTCACATATAGTATGGGGGTTGATAAATTAGAATAGTGTATACCTGTTAAATATCAGGCCATGTACAAGGATTTTTTAAAATTACAGAATCAGGAAACCAACTTGACAATAAACTATTTGTAAAAAAAATATAAAATTACCGAATGAGTTTGGGTGGGCAAAATTATACAGGAAGTAATGGGAGATGTCAGTTAATAAAAGAATTGTTGCACGTGTTGTGTATATCCATATTACCGCATGTTAGTGTCAGTTGAACTTGAGGAATGTCTGATAAATTTAATGAAGAAAGAATGCTACAGTGTTATATATATGGTTCCATTTATTTATATATAGTTATTTATAGGTCTGTCTATGTTTGTGAGCACTGAGAAAGGTATGTAAGGATACACACTAACCCATTGATCTTGGCTATTTCTGATGGGTACAACTGGAAGCAATAGTGTAGGGAGTCTAAGCCTGTGAACTTTTTCACATGTGTCCCTTCATGTTTGGTTTGTTATAAAAGCACTTTTATGTTAATATTTTAAAAATATAATTTCTAATGAAGTTTATAAAACATTAACTGTGTAAAGGGGCAACCTTCTTCTAATTCCCATAGCAATGAGTACGGACGTGAAGATTAAAGCTATTTTGAACTCTTCATGTGGATCAAAGATATGTCATCCCAGATGACTATCCAGAAAGTTCTCAGTCCACCTTCACCATATCTCTCTAAGCAGATGTCTCCAAGGTGGAGAGTGAAATAGAGAACACAAAATCAAGAATGGAAGTACTCATTTCAAAATGCCCAATGCTAGCAGAGTTTGTGAGTGCTAACACCCGAACTCTTCCTCTATTTTACTGTAAGCTCCAGGAGGGCAGGGTTTTTTATTCTGTCGTTGTATCTCCACTTCCAAGACTATCAGGGGATGGCCACGAAATGCCTACTGAATGAGTGACTAAATAAATGCCCATTTTATTTTTATTTTTTATTTTTTTTAAATATTTTATTTATTTCTAGGAGAGAGAGAGAGATAGCGTGAGCAGGGGAGGGTCAGAGAGAGAGGGAGTCACAGACTGAAACAGGCTCCAGGCTCTGAGCTGGCAGTCAGCACAGAGCCCGACGTGGGGCTCGAACCCACGAACCGTGAGATCATGCCCTAAGCAAAAGTCGGACGCTTAACCGACTAAGCCACCCAGGCGCCCCAATAAATGCCCATTTTAGGAGGGCAGTTAAAGAGTTGGTTATTTCATTAATTGTTCCTCACTGGGATATCTATATTCGGTTCCAGTTTACAGGACACCATGCCATTACCTCTGCTCATCCGGTGATCATAAAGCACTGTCATTTTTACATACGTCTGTCTCCTCAAAAGGCCTATGACTTATTCAGAGCAAAATATGATTTTTATTCATATATTTTTTCCTTATATCCACAAAGCAACTATTTCACGAAATTCTGAACATAGTAAGTTGTTAAGAAATGTTTTATTCTTCTGGACCACTCCTTCTATTTTTCTTTAATTTTATTCATTTTTGAGAGAGAGATAGACTGCGAGTGGGGAAGGGGCAGTGAGAGAGGGAGATGCAGAATCCAAAGCAGGTTCCAGACTCTGAGCTGTCAGCACAGAGCCCGATGTGAGGCTTGAACCCATGAGAGGTGAGATCATGACCTGAGCTGAAGTTGGACGCTCAACCGACTGAGCCACCCAGGCGCCCCTGGACCACTCCTTGTAATAGCATGACTCCAACAGTTATTTGATCACACAAATAAAGGACTCATTGATTCTACTACCCATTCACCATTCCTCTGATGTCACTTTTGATCCCATGCTCATCTTAAATCCTGTGGTATATTATAATCATTCTCACTCTTTTGCATACACCCTCCACTTATTTTTCTCACTTCTCTTTGAAATGCTCATCTACACTCTATGCACTTCTCCAGGGGTTCCTTTCCACTTGCAAGATTTTATTTTTATTTATTTATTTTATTAAAAAATATTTTTAAATGTCTTATTTATTTCTGAGAGAGAGAGAGACAGCGTGAGCAGGGGAGGGTCAGAGAGAGAGGGTGACACAGAATCCAAAACAGGCTCCAGGCTCTGAGCTAGCTGTCAGTACAGAGCACGACGCAGGACTCGAACCCATAAACAATGAGACCATGACCTGAGCCAAAGTCGGACGCCCAACCTACTGAGCCACCCAGGCGCCTCTCTACTTGTAAGGTTTTAAATACCATATGTGTATTTAATGCCTCAGTAATGACTCCAAAATTTATGTATCTAGACTGAACTTTTCCCCTGAAATTTGAACTCCTATATCTGATTGCCTTTTCTATGTCTCCACTAGGGTGGCTATGGTCATCTCAAACATAACATGTCTAGTATTGAACTTATTCTGTATCCCCACCCCAAATCTGCTTCTCCAGCAATCTTCCCCATCTCAGAAAATTGCAATTCCATCCTTCCAGTTACTTGGTTCAATCATGATTCCCTTTTTTCTCTTATGCCCAATTTCTAATTCTTTAGGCAGTCTTGCTGCAACTAACTGTCAAAATATACCCATTATCCAAACTTTTCTCTTTACTGACATTGCTATAATCTTGATCTAAGCCACTGTTATCTCTTACCTAAGTATGCATGTGCCTCCTCCCTTGCTACCTCCCACCTTTCCACACTCCAGCTCTGAATATGACATTGGAATGATCCTATTAAAACTTAAGTTAAATCGTGCCACTCCTCTAATCAAAACCCTGCAATAACTTCCCATCTCATCCAGAGTTAATCTGGCTACTTGTCACCTCTCTGACCTTACCACATACATCTTTCCTCTCTCGCTCATTTTACTGCAGCCACAATTGGACCGATTCCACTTGCATGGAGGGAATAAAGGTTTAGCTTAAATTGAACCTACACTGATATATGTGAGGAGATAAATTAGTCTTCAACACAACTGGAGTTGTGCTGAGTTTTACCTATAAGGAAGGCATATACCAATAAGACTTCTGGCAGCCATTTCAGAAACTTTTTTTTCAGAGGCTACAAAATTCTTTGACTTTATGAGAATTATGTTTCTCAATCTAAGAGCATGATTAGATCAATCTAGGAGGTCTGTACACATCTTTTTATTTTACTGATTTCTGTGTGTGTGTGTGTGTGTGTGTGTGTGTGTATGAAACATTTTTATTAAGGTAAAGTACTTTTTTAAAAAGAAAAGCGTTACACTTAGTTCCTGGAAGTTGATTAATTAAAATTTGGAACTGTTAACTCTAATTATTGATTTGTTTGGTTTAGGCCATCATTTTCAATCACAGAAGAATTCATCTTGAGATTCAATCAAACAAAAAATCCAAAGGAGAAGGAAGAATTGCTGGACCTAGCTAGAAAAAATATTCTCAGATGTAAGGTAATAGTATGCTATTTGATTACTTAATAGATGGACTTTCTATTCTAGTTGGTGGGTGGTTACATGTTCCAAAATATTGAAAAGAAAAATAAGAAATGCTTTTTTAAAATTTTAAGTAAGCATAGTTAAAGACACTAATGCAAAGTAAAGTAAAGCTTATAGTCAAATGGATTTTTAGGTGGAGACTCTCCATAAGTTATTGAGAAATATAGCTGTTGACACTTGACCAAGGGCTAACCACAAAATATGAAAGGCAGGTAAATAGATTTTTAATTATGAATATTCCACTTTTTCCTATAAAAAGGTTGACTGAGATATGATATGTCCTAAAGAAGAAGGGAAGATTTCCTAAACCTTCACTGTACATGCATGGAATACTCTGTTCTTTCTCTGTAACGAACTATTCACCTAACTTGTAGAAAAAACATTCTTTAAGAGTATGCCATTAATTTCCAGATTTTCAAACAAATATCAAAACAGAACAAAAAGTGAAATAAGTCTTTGTTTTGCTTTTCTTACATTAGATCCAATTTGTTTGGAGAAGAACTAATATACATATGATTTTGCTTTAATGCAAAAAAATCATAAAATAAAAGTTGTATAAAACTGAAGCATAAATTAAGCCATCTTTTTTGTTGTTGTGGTGGTGGTTATTTCCTAGTCTTTCAGTTCACTGTTGCTCATATATTTTAAAATTAAAAAAAATGTGAATAGAAAAATAATACACTTCATTCTGAGAGGTGCTAGCAGGTAATTCATCTGTGAGCTTCTCTCCAATTGGCCAACTGCCCCCTGGGGCAGCTCTAGAAGTGGGCCCATTAAGAAAAGGCTGGTAATCTTGGTATCTATCTTATGTTCACTAATCTCAGTCCATTCACAGTGAAGTAGCCAAAGTTTTCCCGCAAACTGGCTTCAAACTACTTTCTGTCAAATCACATTTATTCAATATACTTTTCCTTCTAGAATCAGAGATGCTTTCTCTCGGTGGGGAAATGAGATAGAAGTAATCCTTAGAAGTAAAGAATGAGAATTATTTCTAGCAAATTAATGATATACCTCAGAATATTAGCAAACATTCCTTACATTTTATCACTAATACAATTTACAGAAAATGTCAAAAATACAAATAAGAAAAGCAAAAAACAAGTTTTGTACATCTCTGGCTGTAGAGCATAGCCTCATAGAGTGACTTTCAGAATATAATTAGATAAATAAACAAATAAATACATTTGTAAGAAGCTGTACATTTTGGTTTGCCTTTTTCATGCTTTCCCATAACAGAGAAAATTGGGTCTCAAAACCTTGGGCTCTGGAAAGCATGTTCATCTTCCTACTGCATGGATGGAAGTAATATATCTGGCTCAATGCAAAGGAGAAATCCAAGATGGTATGTGCTTTAACTAAGCTCTTTTTAGTTTCCTTGAGTGTTTTCTAGATTAGCAGAGAAGGCATAATTTGTGAACCTTAATATTTAAAAACTATGCAGGAGCCAAGGAAAATTTGCCTTTCTCTATCAAAATATCTGGTAATGTTTCATTAGAAAAGCTCCTTTTGTAATTTTGAATTCATGAATTTGACTGTTCAACTTTTTAATCACAAGATTGTTTTAAAAACTTTTGTTCAGCAGTCTTCATTACTTTTTTTTAAATTAGTAACTAATTAAAAAGTAACATAAAATGTCATTTAGTGATTTTCAATTACAATAGGCACTATACTTTAGAGAAACTTGTTTTGGCATTTTATAGTTCTTACTCATAAAATGTTAACCAAATGGTCATTTGTTTTACACCTATTTTAAACAGCCATTTTACTCATTACCTTTTCATTTATCACTTCTCATTTATATGTCTCCTTACAAAACATCCTCCAACCAATCTAAAAAAGAAATTAAAAAACATTATTTTTAAGGAGGTAAAATTCCTCCTATTGTTATCCTAAATCTTATGTGTATGCCTTTCAAAATGAGTTTTAGAATGTTAACCATATGAGGTCAGAGAGTATTTCCCTATGTAAATTGGGTTTTGTAGTGCTATCCAGGACCTTTCAAGCAACAGGAAGAGTAAGAACAATTCTGTGTTTAACCTATCTATATGGCACTTCATGACAGTGCTATCCAAACCTTGACCTCTAGTAAATGTTTAAATGATATTGAAGTAAACAACCCTGGTTTATCACCAACCAGAAGCTACTTACTTTTCTTTGTCCATTAAACCTGTTTTGTTCAGGTATCCTTCAGTCACGTGATTCAGAAGACTAGATCCTTCCCAGCCTGAGCATCAGATGGAGGTCATGGTTGTTCTAAACTAATCATGACCATTCCCTTTTACTTCCCAGTGATTAGATGATCTGATTAGGGATGGTCACATGACCTGATCCTGCCCAGAGATATAAAAATAGGTCTCTTTGGAGGACTTTTTTTGAACTGCTTTTGAAAAAAATATGCCTAAGGAGAAAGCACCTCTTCCCTTCTTATACCTTTTGATTCCCCTCTAAATGAGTTGGTAAGAAAAAAAAGTGCATGGAGCTTGTGTGGTCATCGCAGTCAGCATGTATATCAGAGACACTAGAAGATAAAAGAACATGCATACCCCGGGCAGTTAGATGAGTCAGCCCTACAGTCTTTCCAACTATGATCTTGGGAAATAACAAGCATATTTTGAAGACACTTCTTTATATTCCCTATTACACACAGTCAAAAGCTTTTTCTCTCATCAAGATATTGAACTCCAGATAAAAACCCTAAGTATGAATTCCCCTTACCAGCTCCACAACTGAAAACCCTCCATTGCTGTTCCTCATTCTATAGTCCATCCACCCTCAATGCAGCAGTGACCATTCTAAAGCTTAAATAATTTCTAATGCCTTTTGATTACACTTAAAATAAGCCCCCAACTACAAGGTTTGTTATGATCTGGCTCCTGGCTGCCTTCCCTACAGCTCCAGCTGTACTGTTCTCCTTCTTATTCCTTGGATATGTCAGGGCCTTTTCTTACTCAAGTCCCTGCATTTACTGTTCTTTTCAGATATCATGACACCTCTTCAAAATCTTTGTAATAACTTGAGGCGTAATTTTCTCTGGGGCCTTAGCAGTATATTCTTCCTCATTCACCTCCCCTGAGTCCTATTTCCTCTGCTTCGACTTCCTAGTTTTTCACTCTTTATAGTACTTATCTTTAGCACTATCTTTTGTTATCTAGTTCTGTCCCATTTCCCCACCATTATTTGTGTGTCCTGGTGATCTATTTTGTGTTGGCTTGAACAGCTGGAGCTCCTTGGGCATTTCTCTGTCCCTCTTCTATCTCTATCTCTGTAGTTTCTCCAGCTTAATGACTTGTGAGTGATTAAGACTTCCTACATGGCTGCTTAGGGTTCAAAAGCTAGCATCTTGAAAAAGAGATTGGAGTGGCAGCTGTATTGCCTTTTCTGATCTCGATTTGGAAGCCATGCTGCTGCGTTCTATTGGTTGAAGCAGTCACAGACCTACTCAGGTTCAATAGATGAAATAAAAGGGGTGAAAAGGGGAAAGGGGTGTAGACTTCACCTCTTGATGGGAGGGGGTGTCAAAGAATTTGTAAATATTTTAAAATCACAATCTGGTTTTGGCAACAGCAAATAGTTAATTGTAAGACTTAATTGTAGCATGCAGACAAACAGCATGCTTTATGAATGATGATGTTTCTACCTTTTAATATTTCAGAAGCTTTAAATATGCTTTATGCCTCCCTGGACCATGCTTCCTTTGATTATAATCATCTGCCTGTATTATTTTTTGTTGCGGAATCAGTTTTATATAGACTCTGTTGTGATGCATTCCAAAAGGCATACTTATATTCAGTTGAAATAAAGCTGGCAAAGGTATGTTTTAAAATATTTTTAATGTGTTTTAATTGCTGCACATACTACATGTGGTCACATGACACCTGTTTTAGGATCTAAACAGACCATTTGGTTTTATTATGGAATATTCTCTTTGGTAATTTATTTTAATCTTTTCTAAATGTGGATAATAAATTATTACTTGATATCCAAACGGAGATAGTTTGAGGACATATAATTTCACCAACTATGTAAGAAAAATAATGTTTAATTAAAATCAAGTCAATATTTATGTCTAAATATACATAGCTTTTTTCGTTCTATTTTAAGGATTTTTAAATGCTCCTTTCCATTTTAAAATACCAACCACTTTAGATCGTTGCCCAATTTGAGAAGGCGAGTTCTTCTCTCAGTATTCTGTCATTTAGAGCCATAAGATGGGAAACTATCTTCATGCGCTTCATGTCTTAACAGGTCCTGGATGTCATACGGGTCTATTCCCTTTGATGTTTATGGTTGCCTGCTGTAAAATTTATTAGTCAAAAACACATAGCTTAACTGGTAGTTTTATTGCAAAGAAAATAAAGAAAAGCTAGGAGAAGAAATTCTTAAGAGTAAATATATTTATTTAGAATATGATATTTTAAGAATTACTTGCAAAAATTATTATTATTTGCCAAGATAATTTCTCGTTCAGTTTTGACTATTAACTGTAGAAATCAACCATGAAAATATTAATAAATTAGCCAGGGCACTTTTGGAAGATATGATATTTCAGTCCTTAAAAATCAAGCCTAGATCCTCTCTGACATGTTTGGGGATAAAAGACTTAAGGAGACCAGGTGAGATTCAGAGAGCACATAATAGAAATTGAATGTGGAAAAAACTGAGGTTTTGCATAGAAGGACTGGGAGAAGAGAGACAAGATGTTACCAATGACTGTCTTTGGGTGATAAGATTATGATGACTATCATCTTTCTTTTTCCTCTGTTCCCCAAACTGCCCATTATGGAGCCATATAAAAATTATATAAATATTAAAGAGATTTAAAAAGATATCTACATCTCTATATATTTTATAATGGAAAAAGAATGGAAGGAGAAACATAGAGCAAGTCTGGCTTTTCTTCCCTTTTCTTCTCATCCCCTTTAGCGACATATTCCATTCTGTTACCTTTTATATCTTTGCTAGCAATAAATAACTATGAAATAAAGTTTTAGCCATTGTACAAATTGCTTATAATTCATATATACTATGTCATTTATTTTAAAAAATATTCCTGCATCTTCTCCTCTGACAGTTTAGACAATTTGCACGGTTTCATATAACCGCAGTGAACACTTGGACAGAACTTGAACAATGATCAATGCTTTAGATGTATTAGACATATTAACTTATTTAATCTTTATAACAATTCTAAAAGGTAGGTGCTATTATTAGCCATTATTTTACAGACTGTGGCATAGAGAGTCTAAGTGAATTATTCAAGGCCTCAGCAGAGAAGATTTTGAACCCCAGAGTCCACTCTCAGTCATAATGCTGTACATTTACTTGGCTCTCAGATTTACTAATTTTAAAGCTTACTCTTTATTCTTCTAGATAATATAAATGAGCTAGTGAAAATAAGCATGCTCTATAAGCACCTTTGATTTCAGGCAAGAAACCATTTCAGTTATCCTTCTCTCTCTTTGTAGAATTTTCATTATATATCTGACAGTCAGTTGGAAACCTCTCTTTTGATCTCTTCTCTTTGACAGTATGCTATACTGAAAGGTATTGCCAGGGAAGCGTCCCCACCTTCATATGAACCATTTTGTTGTTAAATAATATTTGGCCCAGTGTTGGGAAGATCCAGAAATATTTGATCCCATGGTATTATTTACTTTCAGATTTTGTGTGCATTCTTTCCTTGTTATTTATCTCTGAGGGTAGAATTATCTGAAGTGTCGAAGCCTACTTACTGAAGTATGGAGAATAACATATAAGCAACACTAGTTTAATACAGTTTAGATACAAATATAAAGTGTTCTTCAATCTTCTATAAAAACATGAAACACATAACCAACTATTAAAATATAGCACATAATAAATATTATTCAGTATATCTGTTTCACAGATAATAGAATCAGAGTAATGAAGAGAAGTGATGGAAAGAGAAGGAAAGAAGGGGAATAAGGAGTAAAGGAAGGAAAGACGGGAGAGCTAAGAAAGAGAAAATGACAAGCAGAGATTCAGCCTAGGAGGCAAAACTCGAGCTGTCAAGCTACAGAATATGTCCACACCTGAGACATGAGGAAAGATGCACAGAAGGTCCCAGTATATTTTAGAGGTATAGAAAGGCAGATTTTTAAATAAAAATTTAGCCTTTCAGAATATTAGAGATGAAAGCTTTTCAAATAATTTTTGCAAGCATAGTTATTACTAGGGCTAGCCCTGGGTCAGGTGAAACTCATGACCAGATTGGGGTATAATACAGTGATTATTCAAACCGATCTGGTTTTCATGTTTTTTTGATTTTCTCTGACATGAAATTTTTGAACATTAATTTTTTCTAATATCCGTCTCTATTTCCTTGCTAATTATTTTCATTATTTTTTCATTCATTGCCTATAACAATATGTATTTTTGATTTTAATACTCTCACTTAGAATACCGCAGTGTTCTTTTAAATGATTTGACAATTTCCACTCCCTAAGGTCAATCTCTTAGAGAAGTACAGTACTATACCAAAGTGCTCTTTATGAAGAGATTCCTTTGATATGCTTTATACACATTTTCGTTTTATTTTTTAAGCCTATAAATGATGCGTGTTTATAATTTATAGATAACATTCATAAATACTTATGGTGCATTATCAGAATTTATTTTATCAATAGAATTTTGTGATAAAAATATTTGGAAATCACAGCTATGACAGAAAGTTCATGACTTTTGTGCAATACATAGACTTGGGTTCAAAGCCCAGTGTTGCCAGTTATCTGTTAAATTGTCTTGGTTTGAATCACTGACACTTCGTAGATTCAACTTTTTCATTTTCTTATTATTTTTTTACATGTGGGTATGACAATAGCCTGCATCATTGTTAAGAGGATTTGGACTACATATATCTTAACAGTGATACTATTTTATTTGTTTTCTCCCCCCCAATCTTATGACTTAGCAGTTTAGGAGTTTGTGTTCCATTTATTTCTATCATTTGTGGGGGTTTTCTCTTATTTTTTTGTGAAAACTTGCATATCATATATTTTTGCAAATATTCCATTTCCCATATTCTATGTCAAACAAACTTGCTATAAAGGAAACTTCGTGGAGGTAAGATAGCAGTGTTTATTTAGCAATTATTTCTTTTTTCAATAGAGAATTAGAATCTTAGTGTGGCGTAGTGTGCATCAGCAGAATATTTCTCAAAACTATCTAAAGTAATGTTTTTTAAACTGTTTTGGCTGAGACTCATGGAAAGAAATATCTTCTGCATTGCGATCCAACACACACATAATACACACTGATTTATACACTGAACTGTGCAATGTACTATGGTATCTTCTTTTCTCTTTTATTTTGTTTAAAAATCCCCTCTCTGTTGATTTCATGAGTCACTTAAGGGGCATGACTTGCAATTTGAAAAATACTGTTCTATAGGACATAGAACAAAATGGCAGTTAGTATTGGTCATTATATATAATGTAGAGATGATTTATAAAAGTCTTTTGGCTGAACCAGTATTTCAATCTTGATATAAATTTTTAAAGTTATTTCAAAAGCACATAATCTCAAGTGAGTTTGAAATTGTTTCATCAAAGCAAATGTAACAGTAAAATGGTTTATTTTCCTTATGGTTTTCAAACATTTATTGATGCAACACAAAAATACTTTTTTCTTTTTCTTTTGACAGATTGGCTATTTGGTCTTTTTACGACTTTTTATATATTTCCTGCATGGACACCTAGGAAGTTTTAAACAACATTTACTTAGACTTCAACCATATTTATACGGTAGACCTTTATTTTCTACACTTATAAATGTTTTATGTTATAGTTTGAGAAGCTCAGACTATCACTATAAAGAACATAAGCTGTATTTTATTTTTCATGAAAGGTAATAGGTACAGTATTGCAGAATACAGCTTCTGGGCCAGACTGCATGTGTTTTAACTTTCTTACTTAAGTACATGACCTTGTGTGTGACTCAGTTCTCTTATCTGTAATAGTGTCCACCTTTCTAGATATCAAGAAAGTTAATTTTATATTTTAGTGAGGTAACACTAGTGGCAATGTAGATGCTGAACTGGAGTAAAGGGATGGGCATCAGTTAGCTCTGGCATTAGTTGGGCAGGAGATGTTAAAGATTATGAAATTTTAAAATAGGAATGAGATATATTGATCACCCAGTTGGATCTAGACTGTATATAAGGGAAAATGAGGAATTCAGGAGAAATTTTAAATTTTACACATTGACAAATAGGTTCAGGATAATGGGGGTACTCTAAACAAAAAATTTTGGAAAAACACTGGACATACTGAATTTTAAAGGTCACTCAGGTATGTGTATCCTGTGAGCAGTTGGAAATATAGACTTGGAACAAGGGAAATAAATTAAGTTGTAATTCACTTATTTCCTGGATATTAATTTAGATAATTTGGCAGTCATCCATGTTAACATGACTGAAATAACCTGGGGGTGGGAGGTGGTGGTGGGGAGAAATTAATTCTAGGAATATGCTTGAGGAACATTAATATTTAGTAGATTATTGGGGTGATACACATTAGTACAGGGAAATAAGAAGGAAGTGATGACATAGAAATCCAAAGAGGGGAGGTTCAAGATTAACATTATCAAGAGCTATTGAAATATTAAATGGTAGGAGGTCTGAAAGGTGGTGGCATTCTGTAAGCATAAAGTCACTGTTGATCTTGGGAGCATTCCCAGTGGAGAGGTGGAAGCAAAATTCAGATTGGAGGAAAATAAAGAGTGAAGGGAAAGTTTAAGCATGAGATAGAGATAGTGAACTATTACAAAAAGAAAGAGAGATATGTTAATAGTTTGGATGAAAAAGCAAGGTCAAAAGACAGTTTTTGCTTCTTCCTTTCCAATTTGGATGTCTTTTATAAATATGTTAACTGTGGCCTTGTCTTATGTGGCATTTATTATGTTGAGTTATGTTCCCTCTATACCTGCTTTGTTGAGAATTTTTAAAATCATAAATGGATGTTAAATTTTGTCCAATGCTTTTTCTGCATTTATTGAGATGATCATATGATTTTTAGCCTTCATTTTGTTAATGTGGCATATCGCATTGACTGATCTGGGGATGTTGAACCATCTTTGTATCTCTGGAATAAATCCCACTCCATCTTGGTATGTGATCCTTTATGTATTGATGAATTTGATTTGCTAATATTTTGTTGAGGATTTTTGGATATATGTTCATCAGGGATATTGGCGTGTAATTTTCTTTTCTTGTGACATCCTTGTCTGATTTTGGTAGGGTAATGTTGGCCTTGTAAAATAAGTTTAGAGTTCCTTTCTCTTCGATATATTTTGGAAGAGTTTGAAAAGGTTTGGTATCCTTTTTGAATATTTGGTAGAATTCATCAGTGAAGCTGTCTAGTCTTTGTTGGGAGGTTTTTGAATACTGATTCAATCTCCTTACCAATAATAGTTTATTCATATTTTCTATTTCATCTTGGTTCAATCTTGGTAGGTTGTATGGTTCTAGTAATTTATCCATTTCTTCTCACTTATCTAATTTGCTGCTATATAAGTGTTCATAGTAGTCTCTTAGGATCCTTTGTATTTCTATAGTAGCATCTTCTTTTAGTTCTAATTTTATTTATTGGAGTCCTCTTTTTTTTTTTCTTGATGAGTCTTGTCGATTTATCTTTTCAAAAAACTCTTTTTAAAAAATTTTAAATAAACTTTTTAGTTTAAGCGGATTGAATTTTAAAAAACAAGGTCAAAAGCAGAAAAGATTAGTATGTTGTAGGGTAAGAGAGTAAGAGACTCAAGATATAAGAAAGGGGATGTTTGTAGAAAAAGTCATGGAAGAGGGAATAGAAGGTAATGGTGCAAGTGTTTTGGAGAATGACCAATATGCACCACTACTACCAATCCTGACTGGGTATAAAATCAAGGCAAGGCTGTAGACTAGCAGAGTAAGAATTCCTATCTTTAGTATCACTTGTTTTGATTTCTTCATATATTATAAAGCCTCTTTCAGCCCTTCACTGTGTTCAGCATAGTGACTCAACAAATAATCAGATGATGGTGACAAATAAATTTTGAAAAACTATTTGAATAAATCCTCAAGTTCTCACATTAGCTTGTTCTTGTAGGTATATCCAGAGAAAACCAACATCTTTGTTTCATATAAGGATAAAAGCCCCAGATTTTGCCTTCCTATCAAATGCTGTTAAGTAGAGCCTTACGTATGCCACATCTCTGTCTTCAACAACAGAGTGATTTCTACCAGGGCCATTAGCAACTGCTTCGTGTTTATGTAGCCCTCCAGTAGAAGAGTAGTTATTACTAATTTTTCCACCATCAATAGATTGAAACTCAAAAATTGTCCAGGAATTTATAAAAAGAACAGCATAAAGATGGTTCTGTTAAATACCAACATAGTGTTATGTTAAATGATAATAATTGTTGCCATATTTAAAAAATATTTTTAAAAACATCAACAACAATACCAACTTGAAAAGCAATAAAACTGGAGAATGTAGGGTTAAAAGCAATGACTTGGTTTGTTTGTAGGATTACAGTTTCAAAGTATCCATTATGAATAGAGTATCTGTTATAAATTGATTTATTTTCACCTAGAAATTTCCAAGTATTGTTGTATGGTAACTGTACTTAATTGGGTGTTCAACCATTATACAATTGCTGTTCTGAATTATGAGCTCTTGTGTATTAATTACTTACCTTGTAGTTTTGTATTATACCACCAGGGGTCATACATAATATTAGAAATCTTGAAGAGATAGGGAAATGAATAGCAGTTTCAGCATCTTCGTACTAAATTTAATTATACTTTAGTAATAAAAAAAGGAACATAATGTAAGATATTAATGACATATTTATCACAAATTATTTTTCTTACAATAGCACTTTCTTTCTCTGGAGAGTCATATTACAAGTATCCAAACATCTTGTCAAATATTCAATTCATTCTGAAAACCATGGAAATAATATGTAAAAGAGAATTCCCTTCTGGATCAATTTTTAGCACTGTAGAAAACAAGGAAAGCAGTAAGAACATAGATTCGGATATGGTGAGTATATCCTAGTATATAAAGAATCAGATAGCATATGATTAAATAATTGTGCTTGCCATACAGTAGCACTGTTGAAGATGAGTTTAGCTGGGGGTGGGGCCGGGGAGAGGAATAAACAGCAAAAACACTAAGCCATATGCACATTTTCTGGACAGTAGCTAATAGGATTAGTAGGCATCAATATGCACCACTACTACTTTAAATAGTAGTCATATTACCTTTTCCCTTATAGATTTCATCTCAGCAATTTAACTGGAAATTGCAATGTAATTTAGATTAACTTATAAATGAGAATTTTAAGATATTACATTTATATTAAAAGGAAAGTACATAAAGTACAGGCTATTAATGAGAGCAATTGTACTATTTTATGCTTCCATAATTCATATGTAATGACATTTAAAATACTATTAAAATTAACTGCAATGTAGTTAAATAGTTCAAAATTGAGGAAATAAAATAATTCCTAGTATATGAATTTTCTTTTTAATTTCTAATGTCGACATTAGTGTTCAACATTAGAGAAAACTCCCAATCATATGATTGCTTGGTATGTAATAAACGATGTATTATGCCAACAGAACTATAGTGAACCATATAATTTGTTCGTATGTGTTATAGGCTGATGTTAAAGCCTGATCTCCTTTTCTCACGTATACTCCAAGGAAAGCAGTGAATACTTTGAAACCTTGATTCTTTTGTTATTTTATTTTTTGTTGCATAGACTTATTATTTCATAGTTTACAAACAGAAAATTGGTCTTACTAATAATTTCTTAAAAAGGAAAAAATACATTTAACATAAGAGAAGTTGAAACCACTAAAAAAATTTAAGAAAGATTATTTTTTCAAATAGTTATATTATGAGTTGCCTTACAATTTTCCCGTGATTCCCTTGGGCCCTTTCTACAGTTTTGTTTGTTTGTTTGTTTGTTTTTGTTTTTTGTTTTTTTAAGAGAGTAAAGTTTATTTAGAGAGAGAGAGAGAGAGTGTGTGTGTGTGTGTGTCCATGTGCAGGTACATGCTCACAGAGGGGAGGGGCAGAGAGAGTGGGAGAAGAGACTCCCAAGCAGGCTTCCCACTGACAGCGCAGAGCCCAATGTGGGACTCGATCTCAGGAACCATGAGATCATGACCTGAGCTGAAATCAAATGTCAGACACTTAACTGACTGAGCCACCCAGGTGCTTCTCCCTTGGGCCCTTTCTAAAACCAAGTAAAATATACGTATTTAAGGAAACACATTTAACTACATCTGTATGTCATCATTCTAGGCTCTAGTGTTGCTGAATCATTGACATAGAGTGACATATGCTAAGTAATTTGAATCTTTTGGGTATAATTACTAATGAACATCAATTACTTCGTGCACAAAAGGGATCTTGTTTTTAAGTTTAAAAATGTTTTAACAATAAATATATAATCTAAGATACTGAACAAGAGTAAGAACACTGATCATGAAGAGTTAAGACCTGCTAGCAACTGACTGATCCAGAGGAGAGGTCCATTGGGCTCTCTACATCCCCAACTGCTTATCTTTAAACAAGACATCATCACCATCATCACCATCACCATCACCACCACCATCATCAAATTCACCCTAACTAATCTATGGAGTTGTAAAGATTGCAAAAAGGCATGTGTCTTGTAAATTAATGAAAATGTAAACAATGATTATTAACATTATATTTAGGAACTCACTTTAACTTAGGCAGTTAAGTATAATAATTTTCATCTAAGGGCATGATTCTGCTGACTAAATAATTGCTTTACAATGTGGTTAATTGTGCTTAATGTAGTGATTTTTGAGTGTTTTCGCCTAAAAAAAACAAGGTCGTGAAATCTTGACAACATGAGTGCTCTGGTTAGGAAGCAAGCAGCCTTCAATGTTGATTCTGCTTCTCTTTAAGAACCTATCTGTTCTTGCCACTCTTGGTGCACAAATGCCACAAGGAAATGGAAGTTTACCGCGGTACAGCTTTGCCTGAACTGGAAGGAGCAAGGTGTCAACACATGAAAAAAATGTAACTGCTGAGTCACTAAGTCTTTGTTCCTTTTTCGACAAAGAAGAAAGAGCTTTGTTTCAGTCTTTTCTATGTTCTATTTCAGCTCGATAACTGTGATTCTCTGAGGGCATTAGAACAGCTTTTATCCTGTTAGATTTAGTCCCTCCTTTTCCCCCTCCGAGTGCCACCTCATATAAAGATTATAAAAAGTAGTGTAGCCACAGTGCTACTACAACTTCTGGTTCAGCTAACTGATTCAATTGTTTGGATTGATTGGATGTTTGAATATTGTTCCCCAGTTTCAGCCCAATGTCTTCAGTATAGCTTTGTCTAAGTCAGCCCCTCCAGTTCAGCTGAGTACTTATCCATTCAATACCCATCTCTCTCACCTACTGTGAGAAGACAGGGGAAACGGAGAGGAAAATGGGAATATAAACAATACATCTGTATTTGACCTTCTCCCTTCTTTGTTACTGGCATGCTATTGCAGACAGCCCTCATCTTCCAATAATGCTAAAAGGTCCATGCCAGCGTGTTTTGGTCACTGCAAAATATTTTGTTTTTAATATATTTATAAGCATTGGAATAAAAGCATATTTAATTTGTTTTCCAAGTACTACTATAAAACTGCTGAAAAACTAAAGAATTTTGTAGGATATGCGCATTATCTACATTATGTAAGAGTATATAAGTGTATTACATACACTATATAAGAATTGGGAAGTCCCCCTCCCTGCTACTAGAACCCATTTCTCCTTTTAATGTCCTTTTAAGCTGATTCTGACACAAGGTTCCCATTGACTTTGACAAATGGTGCACTTTAATTAGCTCTGTGGCTTGCAGAGCCAGAAGAGGATTGAGTTCTCTGTCTTTTGCTCACTAGCAGAGCTGAATTTGCTGAGTACAACTGTCACATGATAATAACAACATAGTTTTCTGGACATGGTAGATTAAAACTCAACCGAAATGCAGTAGACCTGTTACTAAATAGTTGTAGCTGTCCTAAAGTACAAATAGTTTTCTGAAAACTAGGAAAGACACAGCGTTTACATTCACATGTGATTAGAAATCTCATCCATTAATGTACTTGGTAAGCCAACATTATCATATTTGGACATTTTGTGCTATACTATAGTTGTGCATGGTTAATAGGAAATGGGTTAGATTGAGACACAGGTTCTTTAAAATTAGGAGCATTATCTTATGATTCATTCCTATTATCGAAGTAGAACATTTGTGTTGAGAGGTCCTTTCATGGGAGTGTCAACCATTCACCAAATGACTGAAAGCAGGGATGTAACTGAAAAAGCTATCTCTGACCAGCTATAATACAGCCTATCCCTCAGAGCTCATTTCTGTTATAAAAGAGAGCCTGGCCAGACATTCAGAGCTTGTGTACTCAAATTTGCATAAAATTCAAGCTGATGTGTTTATCTGAAATTTCAGCCAGTGCTAGATTAACAGCACTTTTGTGGGTGTGCTTCTCAAAATAGGTATTGTACAGCTGCAACTGACCCACAAGCTGGCCCTGGGCAGTCTGAGGCTCCTCACCCCCTTCCCTGTCCTTGAAATCTATGTTCTGCTTGTTATGCCCAGATCACGATCTCCCCAAAATCCCAAGACCACCAAGGAGTCCGAGTCATGTATGCAAAAGCAAAGGGTGTTTATTCGGGCTTAAGCTAGGGCTCCCAGACCTCACTAACGCAGTGGATCCATGCTGAGAGCCCCGAACAAAGGCAGAGTAGGGTTTTTATGGGGTTTGTGATGGGGGAGTTACAGAAATTGTGGCATGGGAACAGTGATCCAATCATAATTATATGACATCATTGACAGCGGGTTTAACCATACACATTGTCTAGAGTATTCGTTACTTTTGGCGGGATCCAATTACAACATTTAGAGTGGGCTCACAGAGCGAGCCTAGGGTCTTGTTTGGCGACTAACGGGTTAACTTTAACTTTAGGTAACAGGGTCCTATCTATAGTTTCTATCTATAGGCCTCTCCCTTAGAAATGTGGAGGGTGATCACTGGCCTATCCTGATTGGGTGTAGCAAGGGTGGTTACTCCTGCCTTGGGCAATGTGTAACTGCCTGATAGTTTCAGGGAAGCTGAAACTTAGGCCTTCTAGTTTAGAGGGGAAACTTAAAGCCTGTCATGGAGTCAGTTTGGTTTAGACTTGTGTCCTTACATGCTCACTTGTCCCCACATCTGGAACCATTTTTAAGGATTCAGCCTTGAGAGAGCGGCCCATCTCCTTCTTTAATCTCTGCTGGACCTGTGTACAGGGTCCAGTTTGCAAATCAATATGGTCCAAAGCTGGGGAGCAAAGCAGCAAAACAGCTGCCCAGCTTTGGACTATGGAAGAGATGAAAGAACTATAGGAAGGGGTCATAAAACCAAGAAAAAAAGGAAAGAAGGAAGAGAGGAAGGAGGGAGGTAGGGAAGGGTGTAAAAAGAAAAAGTTCTCTGGTAGTCATTTAAGGCACTGCTCAGTGCTTCTCAATCTGTGTTAAAGAAAGAGCCCTCTCAACTTAAAAAAAATTTTTCAAACTATCACAGACTGATAAATTTATAAAGTACAATAATAATAAATTCCTGAAAATAAAACAAAAAAGTTATAAAAAGAGGAACACTAATTTTTTATCAGACTGAAAATATTTAAAATTAACTGTCAAATTGTTATAAATGTTTCTAAATATGTATTCTTTATTTCTGTACTGTAGTTAACAGTTTGCAGTTGGCACTTATTTGCTAGCCACACCTTGAATAGGACTGATTTAGTGTAAGGGCAGAGAACTCTGCACTACCTAATCCCTCCAAAAGCATTTCTCCCTCTCCTTCTACCATACTGATAATGTACATAGTGATTGTATTAAATCACTTCATCATCATTATTATATTATATTCATTCAAGTTTGGAAAATACATTTCTTCTTTTGAAAAAGCAAGGAAGAAACTTTAGCACGATTTCCACCCAAATGCTTGAACTTCATAAAATGCATGAAGATAAGTGATAAGCCTCACTAATCTGGACACTTCATGGGTGTGGCAGGTTTACTTGCTCTTCATGATGTGGATGCCCTTCAGCCAAAGGCCACCAGGGACACCTGCAGCTAAGCAAAGTGGGTTCATTACTTCTTGTAGAGAGAGCACACATACGCAAGGAATCAGGAGATATGGCAGTAAGAAGGTGTTACGATGGATCTATAATAGAATTTGGACTTTGGGTGATTTGGGGGAGGTTCTAAAGAGGCAGATTTGATACTGTCAGAAAGAAGGGGCTAATCTGTGATTGGGTATTTTGTAGGTGGCACCGTGATTTTTTTCTGTGCTTAGAAAATAAATTATCAAGTGGTTTTGTTTCTTATTTATTGTTGTCTCAGAATGATATTGTCCGAGGTTGATATTCTGTGAATTTATATCTAACATGAGAACCAAATGACCAGGCTATGAGTGTCAATCCAGACTGTAATAATATTGCTGTCAAATCAGCTCTGGACATCAGAGGCTGCTTTTTCTTTCTCAGGGATAAGTGAAAATGGTATCGTATAAAATTGAAAATAAAACATAAATCTTGTTCATTCTCTAAATTCTGACATTTGGGAGTTTTCTCTGGTGATAAGTGCATAAGTTTGTTAACAGTAATTTTGGACTTAACTTAATAGTCTATGGAAGCATGCAATGTACATGATTTTAAAAAAAACAAAAAGTATTGATTATTTTAAATTATTTAGTAAAGCCATTGACAAGTTTCAAAGCATAGCTGCTTACGTATTTATTCAGAATAAGTTTGCAACAGGAGGTCTGTCAGGCATCTGGGCTGAGACAGCAGTTTGAGAAAGGAATTTCATTTATAAGATTTTCACTTTTTGGGTAGGCTCTACTGCAAGGCAGAAAATTGAGTTATTTGGATTAACTGTGCGCATTTACTGAAGTCAGTACGTCTCAGTCTTATGTCTTACATTATTTTAAAATAAAGGTTTTTTTTGGAGTATTCTAATATTCTAAACATTGGCTTCTTTACATTTGCTTTTCTGAATGATTGTTCCCTACAGTCAGTAACCTTATGTAGAAGCTTTATCTTACTCATGACTTTTATCTCCAGTATCTGAGTGCCCAGCACTAAAGTAGATCAATGCATATCTGTGGGACTTAACTAAACAGTTTATTAGAAACTAGAAACTTAAAATATCTTAGTTTAAAATTTCAACTGGCCTTCTGGCCTTTCACTTAAGAGTACTTAATATGAAAATTATCTTTAAATTGTGGATTTATTGTTGTTTGTATAATAAATGAGAATTATAAAACCTTTTGGAGTCTTTTTAAGTGTTTCTTTTGGGCATACATTAAAGAATGAAATATCACCCGATATTATGTGTACATCACAAGATGTGTATTAGAATCTGTGTTGTTGCCAAAAATTCAATGAAAGTGCTATTTTATCGTTGTTTAACTATAAAATCAGGTTTCTTTTTACCAATTACTTTAGAAGACCAATTAAATCTATGAAACTGTTAGGAAGCACTTTAAGAAGAAACAAATAGGTAACAGCCCATTTTTCCCCCTGAATTTGTAGGCTTTTAAAATAGTTACTTAGCAGACATTAACCGTGTCTAGCTAGGCATATATATTTGGCCCCTTAGTGGAAATCCACATTTTAAAACCTGATTTGCTGTTTGAACATTGTTCAAACTTTCCCTTGTCCCCTCTGGGTATTAGGGAGAACTAAACTCATACAGGGTCTAAGAAGCACAGTTTTCTCTAATTGTATCTTAGAGGTTACAGGATTTCTGTCGTAGTGTAGAACTGATGTCCCTGAACACAAGGGACCCATGTGAAAATCAATAAATCATTAGGTTCAGGTTAACAATTGAAAGGAAGCAAAATTTATTGCTTCCAAATTTGCTTCTTTAGCATAAGGATAATTTTAGGCTGGATTTTTTTTTTTTTTTAATTTCTAGGAGAGAGAGAGAGACAGAGTGAGCAGGGGAGGGTCAGAGAGAGAGGGAGTCACAGACTGAAACAGGCTCCAGGCTCTGAGCTGGCAGTCAGCACAGAGCCCGATGCGGGGCTCGAACCCACGAACCGTGAGATCATGACCTAAGCGAAAGTCAGACGCCTAACCGACTAAGCCACCCAGGGGCTCCTAGGCTGGATATTTTTAAGAAATTGCAGACATAGGAGAAGCTGTGAAAACTGAGTAAAAGTTAGTCTTTTTGTAAGAGATATTTACATTTTAAGAGAACTCTCCTTTTGTAAGGTGTCTCCCTTTCTGCACCAGGAAGAGAAGGATGACTCTAGATATCTAGAAACTCTAATCAGTGGAGAAGCAATGACATATCTGCATATCAACCTTACCCTTGTTTGCTGTGCTTTTCCAGTTAACCTTCCATAGCTGCCCCTCCCCCCTTTATGTCTTCAGCTAGAGATGTGATATGAAGTGGTGGCTTGGGCCATTTTGAAGAGTATTCCTGGGTCTCTCCCATGTGTACCAGATGTATACATGTTATTAAACTTATGTTTGTTTTTCTCATGTTAATCTTTTTTATTACAGTTTGTGGGGAGGTCTCATCCAAGAACCTGGAAGACTAGGGGGAAATTATTTTTCCTTCTCCACATTGTATGTACTTACAAAACTATACTTGAGTAAATTGCTCTGTTTGGTGTAACATGAAGTTAAAGAAAATGATGCTTTTTCACTTGTATATTTTCATGTTTATTCAAATTAAATAACTCTTTTCCAGATATATTTTTATATTTTAATTCTAGGAACATTTGCTGATTTATCAGGAAGGACATGAAGTTAACCACCTGCTCTGGCACTGTGTGGCTGCCTGGTCATGTGTTCAGAAGAACAGTCCTCAGTTGAATAAGGTGCTTGAACATCTCATCTTTCATAAAATGCAGCTTCAAAAGAAATGCTGGTAAGGATTCTATAAATCCAAAGTAATTCATGGAGAAACCTTTGTGTTTAAATGTTAAATAGCCTTTGTACTTAAATGTTAATCACACCTTAGTTGACTATGAAAAAAATTTATGATCTCTATTCCAAAATGCTAGGGCAATTTATATATTTTGTATTAGTTCATTTCATCAATAAATTGTTCCTTTCTCTCTCATTTATTTTGCTAGTTTACATGCATGTATTGCATAGTTTATCTTTATCAAATGAAATTTGTTATCGATAAGGAGTGCATCTCCACACTTAAAACATCCTTTATTTTTTTAAGTTGTTAAACAACAACAGAGAGGTACAGTTTATTATCCTTGGAGGAAATATATTGAAAATCTGTTTCTTTATGCCTTACTTGTAGAGTATAACAAAAATCAATCTTGACTGATAAGTGTTAATTTCCTCCTGTACCTATATTAATTTGAGAAGGTAAAAGAAGTCTTAAATTACTACCAAGGAAGACACAGGTTCAATGGAGGGAAGAAGAATTTTTAAGGAGTATTTCTGAGGAAAGTGATCAGAGGAGATTTACCTTTTCAACATATGAGGACCGAGTTTTGAATTCCTTTTCCAATGCTAATCATAGTAGTAGTAGTAGTAGTAGTAGTAGTAATAATGTCATGACATAACAAGTTGCAAATTAAATCGTTATGTATTGTTCTTAAAATTAGTTCCTGTTTTTAAGTCTCTGGCTGCCAGCTCTACACCAAAGGTCTTTGTATGTGTAAATTCTAAGAATCTGGAGGTTTCTTTATGAGGGAAAGCTGTTTTCCTGGTTTCATTTGGATGTTTTTGGGATTCTAGATCAAGTAAAGATTTCTGGAAGATGGCTTAGATTTTGCTTAATTTACTAGAGATAGCCTAGTTCAGAAGACATTTCATCAATAACTTATTCTGTTTTGTCCTGTGATGGGAGAAATCTACTCAATTGCAGTTAACAAAGATTGTGATACTTTTATGTTTTAAACCTAAGGATAAAATCTTTAAATAGGAAAATTGCAAAGCAAATAGAATATAATTTCAATAAGTATATATTAATATAGAGCTGATGAATACAACAAAAATTAGAGATTCTTACCGGTACAAAGTAGGTTATGCTGAAAACCATGGTGATTTTTTTAGACCACTCTTACTATAGGAAATAAGTTGTTAGGGATTCAAATATACACTTTAGTTTTCAAAAAGGTCTAGAACTACTTTAACTCTTGGAAGGCTAACTTGATTTAAAAAATAAGAGAAATTACATTTTAACATATAAAAATAAATATTTCATTACTGTCACATTTATTTCAACATATTCTAATAACTATCAAATAAGCAAGCTTAAATAAATATTGAGATAGTAAAAGTGGCTGGTCAAAAGTAGCTAATTCTGAAAGTCAAGGAATTGTTTCCTTAAACCAATTTTCAGTTTTACTGTACTGCATCAACATTGATTTGTTAATGATTTGTCTTGTTAAACAAACAAACAAACAGACAGACAAACACACCACAGGCCTCAAATGGTGCACTTAGACTGAGTTCCCAAACTGGTGCATAATGCATAATCTAAGAGCAGTTTTAACGACCCCTGGAAATGTAGTGGTAAAAAGGTCAGCTAGGAATTTTTCAGTCTGTACCAATGAATCTGCCATTTGGATCCTCTCCATCCCCCTAAAAAAATGACATAATCTGCATGATAAGACACCTTGCTTTTCTCCCTAGAAAGCCCTGACATGAAACAATCTTTTTCTTTTGCTAATAATGAGCCTTCCTCCATAAAAACCTTCTAACCCTTTGGAGATCCCCTCTACTTGCTAGATAAGGTGCTGAATGATTTATGAATCATTTAATAAGCCAATTAGACCTTCAAATGTATTTGCTTGAAATCTTTTATTTAATAGTTTTTAAGATTTTTTTAATGTTTTTAAGTTTATTTATTTATTTTGGGGGGGAGGGGCAAGAGAGAGTGGGAGAGAAGGAGAATCCTAAGCAGGCTCTGCTCTGGCAGCACGGAGTCCCACTTGGGCTGAACCCACAAACTGCAAGATCATGTCCTAAGCAAAATGAAGAGTCAGACGCCCAACTGACTGAGCCACCCACGGGCCTTGGTAGTTAATTTTCTATACTTACTATTTTACAGATTTGAGGGCATTGGAGATCATACAAAAATATTCTTACAAATGGAGAAACCAAGGCCATGTTTATTAGGCTTACTAGTGACTGGAATGACATTTTTAGGGTCCCTGTGTAGCATGCTTCAGTACCTTATCCTGCTAACATTCTGGCAGCATGAGTAAGGAGAAAACTGCTTTGAGGCATCTTGTCATTGAATTCTGACTTCTCTTTTCCTGGGAAGACATGGTGGAGATTAAGTGAAGGAGGGAATGGCAGTGTTCAGACAATGCTGAATGAACAGAGGAGTACATTTTAAAAATGATGAAACATAGTAACTGCTTAAAATCAATAGAAGGGTTACTGCTGTGAAAAAACACTGCTAAATAATTTTGCATCCATTTTTTATATTTACTGTTTTTTTAAAGAGGTTTCAATATTTTTAAAAAATGATGACTCTAGTAAACAATAATCCATTTACATTAAAATATTTTTAATTTTTTAATGTTTACTTATTTTTGAGAGAAAAGAGAGATAGAACACAAACTGGGGAGGGGCAGAGAGAGAGGGAGAGAGAGAATCTGAAGCAGGCTCCAGGCTCTGAGCTGTCAGCACAGAGCCCAACTTGGGGCTCGAACTCACAGACCGTGAGATTGTGACTTGAACCAAAGTCGGTCGCTCAGCTGACTGAGCCACCCAGACACCCCTAAAAGATTAATTTTTAAGTTAGCAGTTGGACTATCTTCTGTTAGTCAAATTTTCTCTTGTAATGATAACATTCATTATGCCAAATATTAAAAGATTAATTTTTCTTCTTACAAAATATTTATTTATGTAATAGCCTATACAGCTATCAAGAGGTCATTATTCCTGATTTTAAAAAAAACAAACTGTGATGTAATTATGAAAATCAAACCAGATATGCTTTCCATTTCTAGAGAAACTTGAGTATTTGTCTTATATACTCCTAAGATTGGGTACATGTAAAAGTTTAAGAAAATGAACAATGTATTTAGCATGAAATAGAAATGTTGAGGCATCAGGTCTTGATAGTAAATTAAGACATTGTCAGGATTTGCTAGTCTGATAGCCTTGGAATTTTAACACTTGGTAGAAGATGAATTTGGGTTAGTACTTGAAATGCAATGCCAAGTGACTATTAAGAGGAGTAACCTGCACAATTTTGTTTGCTGCACATATCAGTAAAGTCACCATAATGGTGAATTAATGTTCAGAGATTTAAAATGCAGAAGGGAGACCATTCAACTGACTGATCAGAAGAAATTTGATTAATAGTGGCAAAAATTTTTTGTGCCCATATAAGTGAGTGATTCTCATCTGCCCATTTCTGATGCTGTCCATCAGTAAATAATTCTTCATTGTAGATCCCCACCTTGCTGCATACAGCCCCCTTTAAAAAGATCATACAATAGAGAAGAAAAGAAATAGAAGCAAGTGGTTTTGGCTGAACCTGAAAAAAAGCAGGCCTAGAATCCATGCAAGGACTCAGGGAAGACATCACAGAATTAGAGCAGGGAAAAAACTGAAGGGAGGAAATGCACTAAAGACAATAAATTATAAAACAGGGTGAAGAAGTAGAGAAAAATAGACTACATGAACCCTTCCTAGCTGTCATGCACCAGCCTTTATCTGGGAAGTGGAGCTGCCGTGAGTTGCAGATAAGCAGCTTGCTGTAAGGCAGATTTCCATTTAATATGGTTAAATTTTATATGATGCTTCATACTCTCAATGCTCCACCCTGCAGTTTGGCCTTTTATAAACTGCCCCATTTGCTCTGGGAAGATAGCTCAAGCCAGTGCAAAAGGCTTTCGAAACTAACATGAAAATAATGAATTGCATTTATAATTGAATTATTAGCCAATGAAGGCTGCTGAGAAGTGCAGTATGGCATTTCAGCGGAGCAGTATAACATATAAAATTATATCTCCCAAAGCAAAATAGCTGATTTAATGTGCTCCATGAATGTATTCCAAAAAAACTTGACAATTTAAAATTATATAGACAGGGCAAGTAGTTTCCAGAGGTATAGTATTTGTGTTTGCATTGAAATGAATCAGACAAAATAACTGCTTTGTATAGGTTGAAAGGTCTTCTGTCGAGATCACTGATGCCCCTATTGCCTATCTCCTGAACCCCAGTAATTAATGTTCATGGATCAGTCTGACCAAATACTTTTAAAGAAGAGTTTGTCAATAGTCTTCTGCCTTCTTCATGAGCTGAGATGATAGTATAGGTCCTCACTCTTCAAATTCATTTCCTGGATTTTTAAATTTAGACTTTGATCTTTTGGGCTACGTTTAACCATTTAGTATACCTCCAGGGTAACTGTGTAATTATGTTTTGCTATGTTATGGTGCACTAAAAAAATTCAACCTCAAATCAGAACACCGGAGTTTTAATCCTATCTCTTTCTACCAAATTTTGAATGACTTAACCCCTATGAACAGAGTCTGATTAGCAGATAAATAGAGACAGTAATCATCTCAGAGAGGTTTTGAGACATTTAAATAAGTAATGAGAATACTTTTTAGTATTTCTATTCTCCCCTAATACTTCATGCCCTACTAGTTCAGATCGAAATTATTTTTTTCCTAGAGAGGCTCCTGCCCACTGAATTTTGATCTCAATACATGACATATGTCCTCTTCTCAAGTTAACCAAATTGGACACCCTAACTGCTACATTTCAAAACTGTTTCCCTGCTCTCTCTACCTGCTCTGTCACAACCTTGGTTTAGGCCCTATTGTCTCATGACTCTTGTAGCATTTTAATTGGACTCTTTGCCTTAATTTTCCCATCAATAGTCTATCATACACTGCTTCCAGGGCTACAACATAACGTGACTAGACCACTCTCTGGCTTAAAATCATTTAATAAGAACTATTTCTATAGGTCAAGGGTTGCATCGGTGTCTTATAACTTGCCGTGATTCGAGGAAAAAAAAAAAAAACAACCCTAAGAAGAGCAAAAACAAAGACTGAAAGATCCTGCTATTAGGATTAATAACCACAATGAACCAAATGTTCCAGATGAAATGCCTGATAGGACTGGAGAGAGGTGACAATCAGTGACCCACCTGCCTCTGCCTTCTCTGGTGAAGGTGCATTCTTGGCTTATCTAACATGCTGCCAGCCCTTCATTCTTCCCCACTGTCACCCTGGAGCTCTGAGAATGAAGTTCTGTAAGCAGGAGAAAGGACTCTTAGCAGACATGCTAAAGACTAGATTTACATACCCATCTTTTCTGAGTAGTATCAAAAATCAGACAATGGCAAGAGAAATGCGTTCTTCAAATTAGTTTTCATAAATGGTCAAAACCAAGAATGAAATCCTGACTGCCCTCTTCTCCAGGTGCAATGAAGATCTAGACTCATTTATTTACATTAATTTTATCTTCCTAGACTATTAATATAATCTGGAGGTTCTGATAACAATAAGGCTAAATCACTATTTAAAATGTTCTAGTCCCTCCTTATAGAATGAGTTTTATATCTATTGAATTGTAGGGTCATATTTATGATGTTATTTTGACTTATTAAACTTTATTTTTCCCACCCACTATCAGCCATTTACCACTACAATTTCCCATTCCTAAGCTGGTAAATACTATTTATTTTTTTAAAAAATTAAAAATTTTTTTATTTATTTCTGAGAGAGAGACAGCGTGAGCAGGGGAGGGTCAGAGAGAGAGGGAGATACAGAATCTGAAGCAGGCTTCAGGCTCTGAGCTAGCTGTCAGCACAGAGCCCGATGCAGGGTTTGAACTCATGAATTGTGAGATCATGACCTGAGCTGAAGTTGGACACTTAACCTACTGAGCCACCCAGGCACCCTATTAAACACTATTTAAATAAATAAATGATAAATAACATTTGTTACCATTCATTTCCCCATAAAAAGTGGACATTTTATACATTTTGTCTGGAAATAGACTTCTTTGCTCACAGCTGTTTTTTTTTTCTCCCTAATTCTCACTCTAAATCTCTAAATGTTGCTATTCCATTTCCTAACTTATAGTTGTGATTAGATGTTCAAAGCCAGTCTGCTTCCTTTTTCTTTTTTCTTTTCAATCCAGAACTTTCTAGGAACATCTTTGTGATTTGGTAGCCAGGATATAAAAGGCATCCTCTCTTATGTCACTGGCCATCTTATGAATGTGTGAAGGCAAATCCTTCACTTCACTTAGAGAAAATCCCTGCTATGTGAAGCTTTGCACAAATGCTGTGGTGACAGGTCTACATGTCCTGAAGGCCTTCGATTGATTATTCATCTTTCACATGCTCAGTGCACAGCTCCTGCCTCTCTGTGCTTAGATTATACATTACGTTATAGTGGAAAACCTATATATGGCTGCACGAAATTTTAGATTTAACTTTTGGCTTTCCTGGCATTGGAAAGGTTTTCCTTCATCTGAATTTCATTTTTTTCATAGCTTTAAAATCTTTAAAGTTCTTTTTTTTTTTTTCTTTTTGTAGTACTGTAGTACCCCCTTGATTTTATGTTTCCTTGGTTGTTTCAGTGGGAATTAGATACTACTGGGTCTCAATTTGCCAGCTTTAAATGCAGTTGCCTTCCTCTAAATTATGTCAGAATTTTCCAAGTTTTCTCCCTTCCAACCAAATTTTATAGTTAACTTCCTCATCATGGATTTGATTTATATTTTTGTATTTTAATCTCTTTGTAATCTCTTGCTTTCTTCCTCTATTACCTTTCATTTGAGTATCAAGACTTTTCACTGTCTTTTCTTCTTCCTTGGCTTTATTAAAGATACTTCGGAGTCTTGCAAAAATAGCTTCTGGTCCCTATAAGAAATCATTTTCCGAGATATGATCCTCTCTGAGTATTCAGACTGATATTCTCTTCAGCCCTTGCTTTAATATATTTTTCATCAATCTCATGTAGGATCCCCTTCTCCATTTTCTGTTTTACTTACCTCATTATCTAGGAAAAATCTGTACAAACTTGTTATTTTAAATGAAGAGGTTTGTGTTCCCAGCATACATAACAGAGATGTTAGATGCTACAACACTAAACGTGTACTGTCATCAGGGACCTTCCTGTGTTCCTCCTACTCTTTGATGTTTTACCTTTGAGGAGAAAATGCCCTCCAGTGTTGCCGGCATAGTGTTCCTCTTCCCTGCTGACCCCACCCCCCACACACATTCCCTCCTCCTTCCTGCACACAGTATCACAAGCATGGTTTTCTACCCTTTTTGTCATCTAGAAATTGCCATCTCTGAGTAAGTAAAGAGAGATGAGGATTAAGCACAGGAATAATACTCTGGCTCCTTGAAAACAAAACCACAAAAAAATAAAAACAGTACTCCAAAGTAAGGGACTGGCTTTACATTTTTCTGAATCTATGACAAACATTATAGATTAGTAGAGATCTTTTTCCCCCTTTTATTTCTTTTACTTTCGTTGAGGAACCAAGGCTTCTATGTTTCACGAAGTGGCATGTGTGCACTCCTTATTGCTGTTCCTAATCCAGCTCCATCAATTTTATGGTTTGTGGAAATTTCCTATTAGGTTGCTGCTCTTGGTGACTTTTCCTTCACTCTTTGTCTTTTATTTTTAGGGTCGTGTGGACTTTTGACATTGTCAGTGTTTTCTTGGGTATCTATTGAAAGGTTGTAATAACCCTGTGTAAAGGTCGTGACTTGGAGACATTTTATTTCATTTTTTAAAAGAGTTTATTTATTTTGAGAGTGAGAAAGAGAGCACACGAACAGAGGATGGGCAGTGAGAGAGAGAGGAATTCAAGTAGGCTCCTCCCTGTCAGCACAGAGCCTAATGCGGGTCTTAGTCTTACCAACCGTGAGACCTGATCTGAAACTAAGAGTCAGATGCTTAACTGACTGAGCCGCCAAGGTGCCCCATAACTTGGAAAAATTTTAATTCCATCTTTTAAAATTGCAGTTTGTTCATTGAAGAAATTGATATAGAGGAGTAAGGAGAATCTAGGAAAACTGTCTTGAATGCTGATGTTCCGAACCTTTTTATAAGGTTGTATGTAAATAGCGAGGCAGCTTTTTATGAAGCCTCCTGTTAATTGAATTTTAGCTGATTTATTTATCATCAGTCTTTCTGTTTACCTATCTATATTTATTTATTTAATATATTTTAGCTGCTTTATTTTAGCGTAGAAGGGACACTAGGCTGGAGTAAGGCTAGCTGAAGTCCAGTCCAGGATCTGATACTATCTACCTGTGTACAGTGATTCACATTAATTTTAAAAGTAAAAAAAAAAAAAATTGGGGTGTCTGGGTGGCTCACTTAGTTAAGCATCTGGCTTTAGCCCAGGTCATGATCTTGTGGTTCACACGTTTGAGCCCCGTGTTGGGCTTTGTGTTGACAGCTCAGAGCCTGGTGCCTGCTTCAGATTCTGTGTCTGTCTCTCTCTCTCTGCCCCTCCCCCATTCGTACTCTCTCTTTCAAAAATAAATAAAACATTAAAAAAAGTGATAAAAACTAAAAAGTAAAATGAATCAAGTAACTGTTATTTTAGACAAGCCAGTAAACCTCTGCCTCAGTTTCTTTATTTTTAAAATTAGGGGAAAATCTATAATACTTATAAATTACTTTATACATGTTTAATTTCACAGCATTATAAAACCAAGTCAGTGTACTAATAATTGAGATCTGGTGTACTGTCGTGAGTTCATAAAGAAGCTAGTGCAAAATTTCTAACCTCATCAACCTTGAATTCTTTCTATGTGCATTGATTTTCAGTTTTGATTTTTAACAAACTCCGAATTTGTAAGTATTGGTGTTTCTATTACATTTTTGGCAACAGCATTTTCACTCACAGAAAATGTTGCAATCAGCATCATCTATTGAAAATAGTGTGTTTGTGTTGAAGCATCTTTCTACCATAGGTGACTGATACCGATGGGTCTTTTTTCATCCATATTTTAGTGAGAGTGCCCTAGGTTAGTTATGATATTCCAGATTTAAAAGAGACCAGAAGAAGCAAAATATTGGGACTGTGAGTTATGTTCAGGGACAAAGGCGTTTTGTAAACTCTGTGATTATACTTTGCTTGACCTTCTTGTGAAGTGGGGACAGGAGTACTCTGAGAATGACTCAGAGAGCAGCTAGACCTTAGTCACTCTAGGACTTCATAGACAAAAGTTATCAAACTCATCCTTTGACTTTGAAGGGATAGTGTTTTTGTATTCGATTTAGGTCAGCATTTCGAACCTAGCCATTTTACATAGAGCATTTTATTTAAATTTCACAATAGTCTCTGAAAAGTAGGTTTTGCTATATTTACTTACAGACGAGGAGATTAAGACTATGGGAGAATATGCAAATTGCCCCATGTCATATTAATTAGTGGTGGAGATAAGATTCAGTCTATAATTTGTCTGACTCTAAGTTCATGCTTGTCAACATCGTGTTGAGTCTAACAGGTAGGATTCAGTTCTTCTGCATGTTAACAGTAACCCAGCTACAACTGCATTCCTAAATAGAGCTTTAATTATTGTATAGAACAAGCCGTACACAATTGATATGCAGATACTTAAGAAACCACACTCCTTCTAGCTGCCTTTTCTCCCATTGTTCTCCCATTGGACTTTCATCCTCGTTGTTGCAAGACTGCTGCTCTACCTTCTGGTGTCATGTATGTATTCCAAGCAGGAGAGAAGGGCTGAGCAAAGGAGAAAAAAAATCACTTGTTATCTAAATTTAATATTTTTCTTAATAGCTTACCTGGAAGCTTTTCATAATATACTTCCATTTGTATCTCACTTAGCCTTAAATCTACATTTGTGGCTATTCCAAGCTTCAAGAGAGTGTGGGAATTCATATATTAAGTCAAAATTTATTAAAATATAATTTAGATACAATAACACTCACACATTTTATGTATACAGATCTATGACCTTTGACAATGCATACACCCGTGTAATCACAATCAAGATTATAGAATATTTCCATTTTGAGGAGCAATGTTAACTGAGCATTTTGCCTTCTTGAACAAAACTGAGGTTTAGTTCTGAAAGGAAGGAGCAGATAAGATTCGGTAGGCAACATTGTCATATTATGGCTAAATTTTTTATTGAGGTATAATTGACATATAATGTATTAGTTTCAGGTGTACAACATAATGATGTTTGTGTATGTTGTGGCATGATGACCACAATGTCTAGTTTCTATGTACTTAAATAATGGCTTGGAAAAGCAATAGAGGAATTATCCATAGGGGAAAGAAGACTGTAGTTATTATTAACCTAGCTTAAAACAGGAACTTGGATAAATCTGCCAGATCTATTTATGTCTCAATTTTCTAATATTTAATAGAAAAGATTTCTAAAAGGTCTTGAACGTGTCAAAAATTGTGGTTCAGTGAGTGAGATAACTTATATGAAAGCACACTGAGGTCTGGAAAGCTCTTTTCAAATATAAAGAATTGTCTTTTTCCCCCTGATTAGATGTGTTTGCTTTTGATAATGATGATGAACTTGACTTACTGGCCTGAACTATCACCATTGTGAAATTCTAATGTAATTGTAAAATATACTAAGTCTTTAATTTATCACTGGCTTATAAATCAAGGCAATATATGGCCTTAGGGAGAGTCAGTTTCACATTTGCATTCTTACCAGTTCTCTTTCCAACTATATCTCTTTCAATTGGGTAAAAATAGCGCTAAATGTATAATTTCCTGAAGCTATCAAGTATATGTATATTTATGACTAATAAATTCTTGTGTGATTTTTTAGTTATTATATAATATTTTAAAGATAAGTCTTGACAGTCTTCTAATCAAATGGGAATATAGATCTGAGAAATTATACTTTTATAAAATCAAATAATCTGAACTGTTGGAGTGTTTAAGGAGACTATTTTTAAATTTGTTCTCTTTCTTTTTTTGAGGAAAACACTCTTGAAATTCACTTCTTGGAATCAGGTGTAAAAAATTAAAGATCAAAGCCTATTATGACATTTTGGGGACCAGACCTCCTGATTGCTTGTTGTACAGGATCTATGAAGATGTTTTGTAGTATTTATTACTCTCAGAGTTTTGACAGAACACAACTCTGAACTTGAATATCTTTCAAAATGTGCTTTTTTCCTATAGACTTCAATCATGGCTAGTGTCAACCAATACTGGTCTTTAGTAAAAGTAAATGTATCTAGGATATTCGTTATCACTGGCCATTTACTTTTATCATTAAACATTGTTTATTATTATTTTAAATATTATTTTAAATAAGGTCTTTGTTGTTTTGTTCACAAAATTCCTAGGTTGGATTCAACACTGGCTTTGCTGGTCCTTGGGGAGGCTGCCAAATTAAACATGGCCTGCTTGAAAGCTTTAATGGAATTAATGAGAGATTTTCTTTTAGGCATTATGTCTGTTCAAAATCAGGTAACAGTATGTTGTTAATTTAGGTGTGCTAAAAGACATGAAGAGGAACAAATTTTATTTTTGCGACTATTTAAATTGTATATCATATATCATATTAGGGCTTATAATGAGCATAACTTTTTAATAAAAATTTTAATTAAATATAAAAGTAAATGCACATTTACCATATAACCTAGTATGGATAGGTAGACAGGGATGTAGAGATATAGAAATAGATTACACACACACACACACACACATACATGAGAGGGACATAATGTTTTAAAATTTTCATTTATTTATTTTGAGAGAGAAAGAATGTGGGGCAGAGTCAGAGAGAGGAGGAAAGAGAAAGAATCCCAAGTAGGCTCCATTCTCAGTACAGAGCCCAATGCTGGGCTTGATCTCACAACTGTGAGATCATGACCTGAACTGAAATCAAGAGTAGGACACTCAACTGACTGAGCCACCCAGGCTTCCCTACATGAGAGGAACGTTAAATTTTATTAACAAGCTTGAGACCAAATAGTCATATATGGTTTTGTTTCCTTTTTTAAAAAATTTAAAGCATATTACAAAAATACTTTTTATTGTAATTACGTATTAAAACTTACATTTTGGTCTGCATGAGATAACTTAACAATTCCTTCATTGTTGAACTATGAGTTTGTTTCTAATTATTCACAGTTAATTGCAAATAATGTTGAACTGGTATATCTTATGCATAAAATCTTTATCTGTGTTTATGACTATTTCTTCAGAATAGATTCATAAATTGAATTACTGAATGATAGACTATGAACTTTCTTTTAATATTCTCAGGAAAAATGTTCATATTCCTCTTCAGAAGATATAACTGTCTTACTCTCCTATGAAAAATGTATAAAGTGCTGCACACAAGAATTGAGCTTTATATAAAAAAGATTCTTTTATAATATGGAAAATGCTATCTCATGGGATTAATTTATATTCTATTGATTACTAAGGAAATTGAAAAGTTGTTCTTTATAAACCTTTTAGCTATTTGTATTTTTTATTCCTTGAGATAGATTTTATGCAGTCTACCCATGGAAAACCTGTTTTTTAATTGAGTACATTCTAGAAATATTAGTTTGTGATGGTCCTTTAACAACTCTATAAAATTTGAAGATGTTTCTTACCATGCATACACTATGTACTTTTAATTATGATAAAACATATTTTGATTGTCTAATAACTGTTTTCTCAATTTAGGAAGAAAGCTGCAAAGTAGATGATGCTTCCTGGGCCTGGAATGTTGTCTACATATACACAACAATTCTGGCAGAAATCTGCTTGTATGCAGCCACCTCTAATTTGCGAAAAACTGCTTTTATTGGTTTCTGTGTCTGTACAAGATCACAAAAAGACATTTTACTCATGGATAAATCAGAAGAACCACAAGAATTGAAGGAAACAAGTATTTTAGGTCTTTTGGACTATTTCTCTTCAAAAATGTCAGATAATTGTAAGTAAATTATTTCTCAACTTGTTGGGACACATTTCTTAAATGTCTATCTGCATATAGCAATAAGTATTTTATATTTTATTTTATTTTATATTTTAATTTAATTTTTATGATACAGTGTTTTATTAGTTTCAGGTATATAATATAGTGAGTGATTCAACAACTCCATACATTACTCAGTGCTTATCAGAAGTGCACCCTTTAATCTGCATCACCTATTTAACCCACCCTCCCAACAATCTCCCCTCTGGTAACCATCAGTTTCTTCTCTATATTAGAGTCTGTTTTGTGGGTTTTTTCTCTCTTTCTCTTTTTCCTTTGCTCATTGTTTTGTTTTGTTTGTTATTTTCTTAAATTCTACATATGAGTGAAATCATATGGTATTTATCATTCTCTACTTATTTCACTTAGCCTTATACACTTTAGCTCCATCCATATCATTGGAAATTGTAAGATTTCATTCTTTTTTATGGCTGAATAATATACCATTGGGTATATATATATATCACACCTTCTTTATCCATTCATCTATTGATGGACACTTGAGCTGCTTCCATAATTTGGCTATTGCAAATAATGCTGCTATAAACATAGCATGTAACTCTTTAAATTAGTTTTTTTGTATTTTTTTGGTAAATACCCAGTGTTGCATGTTTGGTTTGTATGCTGGTTTTATTTTTAACTTTTTAAAAAAGTTTTAATGTCTAATCATTTTTGAGAGACGGAGACAGAGGTTACATGGGAGTGGACCAGGGATAGAAGGAGACACAGAATCTGAACTAGGCTCCAGGCTCCAAGCTGTTGGCATAGAGCCCAATGTGGGGCTCGAACTCATGGACTCCGAGATCATGAATTAGGCAAAGTTGGATGCTTAACTGACTGATCCACCCAGGCATCCCTATTTTTAACTTTTTGAGGAATCTCCATACTGTTTTCCACAGTGGCTACACCAGTTTGCACTCCCATTAGCAGTGGAAGAGGGTGCCTTGTTCTCCACATCCTTGCCAACACTAGGTGTTTCTTGTGTTCTTGAGTTTGGTCATTCTGACAAGTGTGAGGTGATATCTCACTGTAGTTTTGATTTGTATTTCCCTGATGAATGAGTAATGTTGAGCATCTTTTCATGTGTCTGTTTGCCTTCTGCATGTCTTCTTTGGGGAAATATCTGTTCATTTCTTCAGTCCGTTTTCTCATTGGATTATTTGAATTGGGTGTTGAATTGAATAAGTTCTTTATATATTTTGAATACTAATCCTTTATCAGATACATAATTTGCAAATATCTTCTCCCATTCTGTAGGTTGCCTTTTAGCTTTGCTGGTTGTTTTCTTTGTTGTTCAGAAGGTTTTTATTTTGATACAGCCCCAAAAGTTTACTTTTTAAAAAATTTCCCTTGCCTCAGGAGACATATCTAGAAAAATGTTCCTATGGCCAATGTCAGAGACATTACTGCTTGTGCTTTTTTCTAGGATTTTTATGGTTGTACATCTCACATTTAAGTCTTTAATCCATTTGAGTTTATTTTTGTGTATGTTGTGAGAAAGTGATTCAGTTTCATTCTTTTGCATGTTGTTGTCGAGTTTTCCCAGAACCATTTGTTGAAAAGACTGTCTTTTTTTCTTTGCATATTCTTTCTTGCTTTGTTGATTGTGGGAGCCCGACAGTGACCACAAGAAAGCGTGGTTAGGGACCCGGGGATGTGCCTGCACATGGGGCTCCCTGCCTGGGCAAAGCATGCCTGCAAACAGGATGCTCTGCCAGGAGGCCTGCACACAATATCCAAGTTTAATGGTCTGCTCGCAAACGAGGGAACATGCCCTCCTTAGAAGTAAGGAGAAGGCTGGAATTGTGGGCAGGCCTCGTAGTAAACATGTTGTGGTCGCTTCCTCCCTTTGCTCCCTGCTGTCCTTGAAATGTGTTTGGCTACTTGCCCTTAATTGATAAAGGAATGCATCTTGTAGATTTCAGTTTATATCCAGTTACCGGGGTATAAAATAAACCGCAAGAGGGGCTTGCGTAGAATTGTTCCTCTGGCCGGAGTTGTGTCTGTGTCTGTCTTTTGTGTGTGTCTTGTCCTTTGTGTCATTTCGTCCGCAACAGTTAATTAGTTGACCATATAATAGCGGGTTTAGTTTTGGTTTTCTATTCTGTTCTGTTGATCTATGTGTCTACTTTTATACCAGTACCATACTGTTTTGATTACTACAGCTTTATAATATAACTTGAAATCTGGAATTATAATGCCTCCAGTTTCGTTTTCAGGATTGCTTTGGCTATTTGGGTTCCATATCAAATTTAGGACTTTTTGTTCTAGTTCTGTGAAAAAGGCTATTGCACTAAATCTATAGATTGCATTAAATCTGTAGATTGCTTGGGGTCATATAGACACTTTAACAATAATCATTCTTCTAATCCATGAGCCTTTTCATTTCTCTGTGTTGTCTTCAATTTCTTTCATCAGTGTTTTATAGTTTTCAGAGTACAGGACTTTCACCTCTTTGGTTAGGTTTACTCCTAGCTATCTTATTATTTTTGGTGCAATTGTAAATGGCATTGCTTTCTTAATTTCTCTTTCTGCTGCTTCATTATTAGTGTATTGAAATGAAACAGCTTTCTTCACATTGATTTTGTATCCTACAACTTTAATGAATTCATTTACTATTTCTACTAGCTTTTTGCTGGAGTCTTTAGTGTTTTCTATATATAGTATTATGATATCTGCAAACAGTGAAAATTTTACTTCTTCCTTGCTGATTTGGATGCCTTTTATTTCTTTTTGTTGTCTGATTGCTGTGCCCAAGACTTCTAGTAATGTGTTGAATAAAATTGGTGAGAGAGGACATCCTTGTCTCCACTCCTGGCTTTAGGGGGAAAGTCCTCAGTTTTCCCTCACTGAGTATGATGTTCACTTTCAGTTTTTCATATACGGGTTTTATTATGTTATAGCAATAAGCCTTTTAGAGAAAGTTAATGTTTTGAAATGGGGACAATTTTTTAAAATGTTTTATTTATTTTTGAAAGAGGGAGAGTCATGTCAGGGAGGTGAGGAGAGAGATGAGGACAGATGATCCAAAGCAGGCTCCATGCTGACAGTGGGGAGCCAATGTTGGACTCAAACTCATGAACCATGAGGTGACCTGAGCTGAAGTCGAACGCTCAGTGAACTGACACCCAGGTGCTCCAAAGTGGGAAACAATTTTAAATGTATTAGGACTTTCTATGAATTTAGAAAGAATATTTTATAACATGGAAATTTTTTTATTAACAGTTTTAAAACAACTTAAAAAAAAAGTAGATTCAGTTGATTTATGATTCAAACTATATTCCTGGAAAACAAAGATAACCTTAGGAAAATTTCGGAATTGTGTAGAAAGTTTGTTTTACTATTTCCACATAAGAGCGTTTTCATCCATCTTCCCCATTTTCTCTAAGCATCTACTATTTCTCTTGTTCTCTTCCCATCCAGGGGATTTCTCTTCAATTACTCAAATACTAACTATAGTACATTCTTCACATGTGATATTTTATACTCCATCAAAGTATGCTTGTCTTATGTCTCAAGACTAAAGGTCATTTTGATATCATTGTTTATGGGGGCCATTAAAATAAAGCACCCCTTTTTTTAAAGAGAGTACTACAGGGACAATATTAATTCAAAAGTTTTCTTTTAGGATGACTAATCCTTTTCTTTATGAATATCATTGCAGTCTATATATTATTATAGTATATTATGTAGATGACTCTCATTTCTATTAGGTTATAAGATAATTGAGACTGAATCATGTCTGAATTATATTTAACTCAGCATCTAGAACATAGTAGTATCTAGCACATAGTAAGTAGGTAGTTAATAATAGTGGATTTAGTATGTAATTAAATCACTGAATTTCAAATATTATAAGATTTTGAAAGTATGGAAGGAAGCAGAATATTGTCTTTCCTCAGAACCATAAATTCACTGATTTGGCATAAATTATGCTTGGTTATAATTTCAAATAGTAAGACCTTAATGGGAGATACTAGTTTCATTTTTTAAAATGTGCATGCTATTTTTAAAACATTTTTAGTACAATTTTGGTTTAAACAATAACTTAGAACCTGTCATTTCTGAGTGCAGTTTGCTTGTCCGTTTCCTTTCTTACAAGAAAATTATATTTATTTTTTATTAGTGTCAATTTTAAACAGAACCTAGTCTTTAGTATCCAAATTATTATTTCTCCCATTTTTGTAGTGAAGGGGTATTCACCACTTTTGCTGTTCACATTCTTAGGTATTCAGACTGATCAGAAATCTTCCTATATAGCAGATATATGTAACTTTATATCCTGGGGATCCTGTTTTATTTATATATAAAGATATAAATGACAGTGAAAATATTTTAAATGATATATATATAATATATAAATAGCCTTTTCATGAATAAGTCCAATAATGTTCTTTATGGACCATTTTTATATCAACTCTTTAATATTAAAAAATCTTTAAATCACAGTTTTATAAAGGCAATGTTATAGGACACTAAAAAGATAACTTCCTTGAAGAAATTTCTTGGTGATCTGATCCGATATGGTAGTAGAACTTACAGAATCTAGAAAGATGACTACTTAGCATGTTTCATTTTCATTCTGTGATTTTGTGTCACACAAGCTTTTCACAGAATCAGACATTTTTTAAGTCTAAAGTGAACTCTCTGGCCAGTGACTGAACTGCTGCCTTTTATTGTTTTGATTGAAAAGAAATTTCAATGTATGCTTATAAATAACCAAATACATTTAACATTTGCTACTATGGACTTAACTATGTCCTCCAAAATTCATAACTTGAAACCATAACCCACAATGTGACTGTATTTGGGGATGAAGTCATGATGGTAGGGCCTGATATGTTCGAATTAGTGTCCTTATAAGAAAAGACACAAGAGAGCTCAGTCTCTCTACTGCGTGAGGATACAGTGAGAAAGCAGCTGTCTAAAAGCCAGGAAAAGAGCCTTCACCTAAAACAGAATCAGCTGGCACCTTGATCTTGGAAATCCTGGACAAGGATTTGGCTAGAAAGGAAATAAAAGTTCTGATCTTTAAGATTCCCAGGCTATGGGTTTTTGTTATGGAAGTTCAGGAAGACTAATGTGCCTCACAGTCGGTGTTGTGCTGTAGGCAGATCTGAATATACTCAAGTGCCTGATTAATCCTTTTGAAACACCAATTTTTGCAACAGACCCTATTTCATTTGTTTGTTTATAAGTTTTTAATTCCAGTTAAGTCACATAGTGTTATGTTTGTTTCAGGTGTACAATATAGTGCCAGCATAGTATCTAGATGAAACAATTTTGAGCTGGAAAAACATAAGGGAAGATGATAGAAATTAGTTTATTTAAATGCACAGAATTTTTGCTTGGTTCCTGTTGGAATTCCAATTTTGTGAACCATTTTGCCCTGATGGGTCATAAAGGATGATGATAGTTAACATTTATTGAGCTCTGACTATATGTCAGATATTATTCTAGGCTAATTCATTAATCATTACAATAAGACTATACCTAGATATTAATATAATCCTCAGTTTACAGATGAGAAAACTAACACATTGAGTTTATTTGTCCAAGGAAATATATTTAGTAAACAGTACATCTGGGACTTAACATAAGCAGTCTGTCTTCAGAGTCCAAACTAACTACCTCACTATGCTGAACTAACTAGGTTAGTTGACCTACTGACTGAAGCTAACTAGGTTAGTTGACATATTGAATGAAAAATTTAAAAAGTTATCCATTTTCATGTTAAAGAATGTGAAGATGACTGTAAGAAGTTCTGACAGTCATTATCCTACAGTACTGTTTGTAAAAGCATTTTCATAGACTCTGTGTCATGTGTGGTCTTTATGTCTCATGTGAATTCTTGGGGCTTGTTCTAGAATTTTGAATAATAAATCCTAAAACTGGAGTGTAGGAATCTGTATTATTAAGCCTACAGAAAACCTAACCTATAAATTTAGCTGTTAAACAAGCTGGTAAAGTGATGTCCTAATCATAGAAGAAAATATCTCTCTTACTTGTTATTGCAGACCTTTATGCATCCAATCAGAGAGTATTTACATCAGATGATTTATATATAATTTTACCAAGAGAGAAACATAGCTTTGTGTTGTACTCTGTATTTTAAACATTATCTTCTTTGCTCCTACTTTAGTTTTCAGTGTGTTAAAATGATAGTTGTTGTTTTATTATTTTTTAATTCATGTTAGTTAACATATAATAAAATTAGGAGCTTTTAACAAGCCTTGATTATCTGGAATCTGTGTTGTGAAATTAACACTTGAAAACGGTGTATTCCTTTAGAAACCTACCAACACCGATTTAGTGTGTCTTGTGTAAGAAATATACAATGAATTAAAGAACCAAATACATCATAGAATAGTAAAATTCTTGTTGATCATGTAGTTCTCATCCAATGTACAAATCTCTGCTAGACCATTTGCAAATAGTCCACAGGCATGTTCTGCCTAAAAGTCAAGAGGACGCATCAGGTGTCTCAGTCAGTTAAGCATCCAACTCTTGGTTTCAGCTCAGGTCATGATCTCACGGTTCATGGGTCAGAGCCCCACATGGGACTGTGTCCTAGCAGTGCAGAGCCTGCTTGAGATTCTGTCTCTCTCTGCCCCTTCCCTGCTCGTACTTTCTCTCTCTCTTTCAAAATAAATAAGTATTTAAAAGGAAAAAAAAAGTCAACGGTGATATGGAACTTCCTATCTCCCAAAGAAGGTCATTCCATTTTTAAACACTATAAACAATTCTACTTTCTATTAAAATGAAATCTATCTTTCTAACTTTGGTTTAGGTTTTGCCTCCTGGAGGCAATAAGAAAAAAAAAATGTCTATCCCATTTCCCACATGCAAGACCTTCAAATATTTGAAGGCAATTGCATTGGTTCTCTTTCTCTACCTCTTCACTTTGCCATCATCTCCCATCTCTGCTTACTGCCAAGCTCCTGTGCAAACTTTTTGTAATACATGAAAAACATATTTTCAATATGGCTTATAATTAACTCCTAACTTTGCTAGGAGTCATAATGTTGTTAACTTGGAATTTACAATAATTTATTCCAGTGTTATAATATGATGTGTGACCCAAGTATTTTTTCGTTCAATGTTGTCTATGAATGAAGGAAATAAGTATGACATTCTTCTTTTCATTCTTTTGTTCAGAATTATTTTCTTAATCTGATTCTGCAATGACAGTGGTGAAGAAATACAGGTCTCAGTTGTAAGATAAGTTTTTATGCTATATTTTGATTCATTTTAACTTGGTTTTGAAAAAAAACATTAGCACAGAGTAATAATTTCTTTTGAAAAAGCAAATGCAAGTGAATTGGTATCTTAGAACCAATTGAAACTTTTAATGGTACTCTATTAAATCTTCAGTATACCTTTTACCTTGGTGAAAGTTATTCAGAAAAGTATACAGCAACAAGATTGTATTTATCATACATGGAAAATATTTAACTCCTTTTAAAATCTACATTCATGTTAGGGATAGAATTCGTGCAATCTTCTTAATTCACAATTTTTTTGTGTCGAGAAATCTAATAGTAGCACTGAGTGTTTTATATACGTATATATATATAAGAAAGTTAATCAAATGCATCTATTTGTCTTTTTCTTTTTAAAAAAATATTTTATTGTGGGAAGAGCACTTTACATGAGATCTTCTCTCTTAAAAATTTAAATGTATAGTTCATTATTTTTGACTTTGGATACAGTGCTGTACAATAGATTTCTAGAGCTTATTCATCTTGTTTGATTGAAACTTTATGCCTCTTGGTTAATAACTCCAATTTCTCCTTTCCCTCACTTTCTGGAAACTATACTCTTTGATTATACTCTTTGATTTTATGAATATGACTGTTATAGATACCTTATGTAAATGAAACCATGCAGTATTTGTCTTTCTGTGAGTGTCCTCTTTCACTCAGCATGGTATCCTCAAGGTTCATCCATGTTGTTGCATATAGAGGAATTTCCTTCCTTTTTAAGGCTTAACAGTATTCCATTATGAGTGTATACCACATTTTTTTCATCCACTGGTTTTATATTAGTTATAAAATTATAAAAATGAGGAATTATAAAAGCAGTTATTTAAAAAACTTTTTGCAGTAATCATCTTTTACTTACTCCAGTATAAATTATATTATTTTTCAGTGATCCATGTAGGATATGTTTGGTGATTTATATTTGGTCTATTCTCAGGCATGCTATCTCTAAGTTTAGTCTATATCTTTTAGAAAACACAGTTATATTTTTAAAATGAAGAAAGAATTCAGAAATCATCAGTCTGAAGATCTGCATGACCTGCTTTCTTTTTGGATGTATTTGTAGGTCTATAACTTATCCTGCTGGGTATATCTTTCTTTATTTCCTTCTGTCATCCTTTTAAACAAACTACAGTTTCCAAAAGAGGTATCACTGATCTCACAATTTCTGTAGAAGCCCTATGCATCCAAAACAATCTCTTAGCTTGTTAATATAGGTGACATGTGCTACTTAATGCAGCCAAATATCAGTCACTGAAAATTAACCCATATTCTGATAAACTTATCAATTCTGTCAACCTTGTGAGGAAAAATAAATAGCAGAATATTCAACTGATATTATAATACTGACAACATAAAATGTACCTGTTTGTTCTCTATTTGCAAGGAAGTATAGAGAATATTATAAATGGCTTACAGAACAAATTGATAACCCAGTCCAACTGAATAAGGATATTAGATATTTATCCTCTCAGCCTCTCATATTTCTATATGCTAATGTTGTGGAACATATAAGATAAATATATGGAACAGAAAGGCTAATTTACTAACTTTTTCAAGATTCAACACTAAACCTTTAATCTTTCCTAATACCTAAACTCCTTTCTTACATGTTACCTTGTTTTTCTGAACGTAATTTTATACCTCTCCAGTAGACTTGATCAAATTATAGCTTGTGTTTTTAATAATTGTTTTATATCTCTTTGTTAGTTATGAGGTTAGGAGTTGACTTGGCTACATGTGGTAAAAAATATATTAGATTAAACAAAATGAAAATTTATTTTTCTCCCACATAAAATAAATCCATAAATAGGCATTCTAAAGTTGGTTTTGGGGCTTAAGAGGTTCTCAGGGAGGCAGGTTCATTTTCTTTTGCTATTCTGGGGGTACAGAAGGGAAGAATAATACCGATTTTCTACTAAGTCTTCTTAATAGAAACTACCACATAGCATTACTGCGGTAAACTCAATGGCTTAAATGTAATCATATGGACACATCTAAGGAGAATTTGTTTTATTTTTTAAGTTAAGTATCAATAAGCCAAGCTAAACGTAGTGATTCATATTACTAAGGAAGAATGGGAGAATGAATATTGTGAGGAAGTTTACAATCTGTGCAAAGCTTATTTTACCAAATTTTGTTCTCTCTTAGGTCAGGAAATATATTTTAGCCTTTTGTGCCTCACTCTATATTAACTAAGGCATTGGCTCAGAGTAGCCTCTCAATAAACAAGTATTGAATATATGAATGGATGAAGAAAAGGAAATGGATACTGCATTGAGATCTAATTATGAGATTACATTTTTAATTCAAATGGTTATTAAGTACCATCTTTATACATTGTATAAACGTTGCATTTTTTCTCGTTCTTTTTTTTTCTAACATATTTAGCACAAGTTCTTTTCAATCCACAAGAAAGGAGTTGTCCATTTGTTTACTCATTATAATCTGAATGTACATTAAGTGCATCATTCTATACTAATGACTCATGTAACATCAAAACAATTTAAAAGCAACTTTGGATAAACATGGGTATGATGTGGTTGTAGAAAGTAGGACTTGAATCTGTAGTTTCAGTCTGCTATTTTACTTACCTCTGAATTTGGAGAAGGGAAGAAGATGGGGATGGGGCATGTAAAGACGGTGAGTGCTAAATAAGCATGAATAATTAATGAAACTATTATGGAAACCAGCCTATCAGAAATGGATCCTTGGTCCTGGAATCTAAAGTTCAATATACACAATAATAAATGCATTGGCTTTCAGGATAAATTTGTATTTCTCTTTAAACATTAGATGTTTTTGGGGTGCCTGGGTGGCTCAGTTGGTTGAGCTTTCGACTTCAGCTCAGGTCATGATCTCTTAGTTTGTGAGTTCGAGCCCCATGTCAGGCTCTGTGCTGACAAACAGCTCAGAGCCTGGAGCCTGCTTCAGATTCTCCATCTCCCTCTCTCTCTGCTCCTCCCCTGCTCATGCTCTGCCTCTCTCTGTCTCTCAAAAATAAATAAGTGTTAAAAAATTTTAAACAAAACATCGGGCATTTTTGGTAGCATTTGACAAAACTTTTGTGTTAGGAAAATTAATTTGGACATCAGAATATTTAGACTTACTATGTAAACACATTCTATTCTTGAGCATTTGAAATTCTACTAGTTCACTAAAGGTAGGATTTATTGTGATGATTATAGATTCTACTTCAAAAATGTCGTTAAATTATCTGTAGAAAAATCTCTTTCAGTTTCCCCATGAGCACAGGTTTATTTACAAAGAAATTAATGACATTTAATTTTAAAGACATTTGACCACATAGGACCCTTTTATTTTTTAAAATCTTATTAAGTTAATAAAATTTTATTAAGTTATTAAGTGCAATGTTGGTTTCAGGAGGAGAATTCTGTGATTCATCACTTACATGCAATACCTAGTGCTCATCACAAGTGTCCTCCTTAATACCCATAGGAAGGACACTAGGAATATCTCTTCAAAGAAAAATGTCTTTTTTAAAGTTTGCAAAAATAAGAATTTTTAAAAATACTTATTTGAGAGAGAGAAAAAAATGCATGAGTGGGGGAAGAGCAGAGGGAGAGGAAAAGAGACAATGCTAGTCAGGTTCCACGTTGTCAGCGCAGAGCCCAATGTGGGACTCGATCCCCCAACTCTGGGATCATGACCTATGTCAACATCAAGAGTCAGGCACTTAACCAACTGAGCCACTCAGGCACCCCAAGAAATTTTTTATAGTTTTTGTAAAAGAGGGCTTCAGGATTATGTATGCTCTTATAAAATCTAAATCTGCATCACTCACAGATTGAAGTACCTTAAATACTAACAACTCGTAACCATCCTGCATATTAACACTGTTCTTTACATCCAGTAAGCATTCTATCAAGGTTATGTGTATTGAATTAAATTTTATATCTGCCAGCCTGTTAGGTAACTGAGAGAAACCATTCAATGTGTTGAGGATAATTATAGTTAGCAAAAACAATTATATGTAGAGTTGAAGAGTAATTTAATAAAGTTATCTTTAAAATTATTTTTGAATCATAATGAATATTGTTTCCCTCTTGAGTGTGTTAGAGTGCTGGCTGGTCCCAAACCTTGTCATTAAAATATGATTTATTCTGGGTATTCTTACAACCAGCTATCAGAGAAAAGTAATAAAATGTATATTAATACAGAACAATATTTACTTTTTATACATCTTTACTTTTAATTATAAGGAAGGACTCTTGACCTGTTGCCACAGGTCAGTGTTATCTTTATATACCTGCGTGCACATACACACTCAAAATATATCTAGCATTAGGTATATGATTAAAATGTGCTGGGCAAATTAAACTCACAATATGATATTTAGGAATAATTTGGGGAATAGTTTCTAGAATTCAGAATGTGTTCTCTCCCAATTCCTAAACTTGGTGAAGAGAATAATAAAAACATACCACTCCATCTTATGAATGCATGTACATGTACAAATCCTAAGTAAAATACTAACAGACCAAAGTTAGGAGTGTGCTAAAACATAACATATTTATACTGTTTATTCTAGGACTCCAAGAAGAGATCAATGTTAGAAAATTTAAATATCTTATAACTAAGGAAAAAGGAGTCACTCTTTTTGTTTGTTTATTTATTTTGAGAGAGAGTAAGAGCAAGCATGAGGAGGAAAGGGGTAAAGAGAGAGAGTGAGAGAGAAGGGGAGAGAATCTGCTGACAGCACAGAGGCCGACAGGGGTGTTAGACCTGAGCTGAAATCGAGAGTTGAATGCTCAATCAGCTGAGTCATGCAAGTACCCCAGGAAAAAGGAGTTCTTCTTTTTTTTTTTTTTTTAATGTTTTTTATTTATTTCTGAGAGGGAGAGAGAGAGAGACAGCGTGAGCAGGGGAAGGTCAGAGAGAGAGGGAGACACAGAATCCAAAACAGGCTCCAGGCTCTGAGCTGTCAGCACAGAGCCCGACGCGGGGCTTGAACCCACGAACCGTGAGATCATGACCTGAGCCGAAGTCAGACACTTAACCGACTGAGCCACCCAGGTAACCCAAAAAGGAGTTGTTCTTAATAGATGCCAAAATGGAATTGGTTAAACTAAAAACACATGCCTGAGTTTTAAGAAAAGATAAAGCAAACAGGGTAAAAGCTAGAAGTATAAGGGTACTTTCTTAAATTGATGTGTATTTATCAGAAACCAAAATTAACATTATCCTTAAGAATAATTAAAAATAATCCCATTTAAATTAACTAAAAGTTCAAGATTTCTACATTAATTACTTATATTTTACCACATCCTGATATCCTGTCCAATATAAAACAACAGAAAAAGCAAGTATAATATTGGAAAAGCAGTTATGAGTGATATGAATGTCTATTTTGAATAGCCAAAAGTATGAAAATAACATAAACACTAAGTAAATAAAGCAGTTAGTTAGAAGAAACATTGCTATCAATGACTTTACAACATATCAGTGATAACTAAATAGGAAAAAACACCCTCTGATAACAGCATACAAGCAGCAACATTCTAAGGAATTATTATTTGAGAGAACAAAACCCATAAAAGAAGACTTGAAATAAGTGAATATAAACTTTGGTATACTAAAGAAATAGATTCTCCCTAAATTAATCTAGAAATTGAATGTCATTCTAAGAAAATAGTCAAAAGAATAGAAGTTGGCAAGTCAATTCTATAGACAATCTGGAGGATTATAGTCAAGAAACCTTTGACAAAATAGTGGGCAGTTCTTGAACATAAAACAACGTAAAATTCTCTGTATTGTACTAGTAAAATAATCAATTAGTCTATCTGTATTAGTAGCTTTTGATAACAGAATATAAAATATCTATACATCTATATTTGTATCTATGAATATGATACTCACCTTTTGCTATATTTTTGCTATATTTTTTGCTATAGAAGATGCATTAGTATATGTCTTAATTTTATAAGAACTAGTTTTGAAAATATTAATTACTTTTATCATTTTGCATATTTTAAAGTATCCTTGTACAATTAAACCCATTATTTTGTGAATACACTTAGATTACATTGAATACTGGAATCAGTAGGAAATCATAAAAACTGGAGATGCAGTCATATTCTACTAGAAAGTATGAAGTTCATTAAAAGTAAATAATGTTCCACTAAAATTTTAGTTAACACTGAAAACTAACAAGAACACCATGAAATTTTTAAAAAGTGAGTAAATTCTTGAACAAGAAACCACAGTAAAAAGCATATAGCAAAATTATTTTTAGAAGGAATTTCTTTTTTTTCTTAGTTTATTGTCAAGTTGGTTTCCATATAACACCCAGTGCTCATCCCAACAAGTGCCCTCCTCCATGCCCGTCACCCCCCTTCCCCTCTCCTCCACCCCCATCAGCCCTCAGTTTGTTCTCAGCATTCAAAAGTCTCTCATGGTTTGCCTCTCTCCCTCTCTCCAACTATTTTTCCCCTTCTTCTCCCCCATGGTCCTCCGTTAAGTTCCTCCTAATCCACCTATAACTGCAAACATTATGGTATCTGTCCTAGAAGGAATTTCAAGATCATTCTTATGTATCACTAAGTATCTTGCTGAATATTAGTATTACAGGCAAACACTGGTGGGAAGGGGATTAAAGAGATTCTAATAGGAAGCTGCATTTCAATAAATTTCTTTCTGGCTTAATAGGCTGCAAAAATGAAAATAAGTACTTGTAATGGTTTCAGTTTTTATTCTCAAACCCCAGGGGATCGTTATCTTCCAAATTAGGTAAATCATGATTCCAAAATTTGAAAACCCTTCATCCCTGCAGAGATCTAGAAGATTGTCTTCATTGCTGACATTTACTGTGTTAGGACCTGATAGTCATCAGTCATGACACAGCACATTGTCCTTATTACCACAAAGGGCATATCTAATTCCATATTTAAAATGATTCCATTGCTATTTTTTGTTTCACTCCACCCTATGACATATAACACACTTCAACTTGAGTAATTGTTTAGGTCTCTTCTTTTATTTATTATTCTCACCTCAAAATTAGGAGCTGGCATCTATTCATATCACTCATCCTTCTTTCAAATGCCTTGTTGATTGACACATCTAAAAGCAGAAATTTTCTGGTTAGTTGGTGGGTAGTTCATTCTCTCCTTAAGAGATTCTATTATGTGATGCCATTTCTCTAATAGCCCAAATCTTGGACAACACTTATCTCATCATAATTTCATTTCTTCCTCACCCATCTAATTTTTGCATTAGACTAGGGTAAACAAATCACTTAACAGAATGTAAGCTATTTATGGTTTTATTATCTTGCTTAATGAGGAACAGAGAGACTTTTATTGGTTCACAGATGTCATCAAGATTCTGTTTCTTTGTGTCTTTCTATCTACTTCTCAGGGATATAGGGTTTTTATATCCTATGCTTGTTATCTCATTATTAAAAGAGTTTTCTAGCTCTAGACATCACAAACTCACACAGCATTGCAAGGCAAGGAAAGAGAAGGGATGATACTGGCTCTTCTCTAAAAAGTCTGTCCACCTTATAAAATAAAAGATTTCCAGGAAGCACTCCAGAAGACTGTCCCTTGTGTGAGAGTGACAGGACTGGTACACTGGTTTCAGGACTAGCTACAAGGAAGACTGGAAATGTAAATGTCTGGTTAAGAGAAGCATTTGTGATGGCCCTGGAGAATTGATTGCCATTATTGGGGTACAGAATAGGATTCGATTTTTAAGGGGCAAGGTATGGCTGGTAGGTCAGCAACTACCTACAGTGTTTAAAAGCTAGAAAAGATGGAAAGTTTGTGTCATCAGCTGAACATACGAACACAACTTATAACATTTTATGATGCATGAATTTTAATAGTCATGGTGTTAGCAATTTGAAGAGTCAAAGTGTTTACTCCTTTGGAGTTTACCATCTTGTTTGATAATATATCCAGTGTTAGAAACACTTGGTTGATATTTATGAAAGTGGAAAATTAGTCAATAAAATTATTAGTCAATACCAGTAAAAATACTATTTTAGTTTTGTATTCACTTAGTATACTTTGGTGCTATTTTTGTTTTTACCTGAGTATATAGTATATATCTTCTTTTTCTTTTATGTTTATTTATTTTTGAGAGAGGGAGAGAGAGGACAAGCAGGGGAGGGGCAGAGAGAGAGGGAGACACAGAATCCGAAGCAGGCTTCAGCACAGAGCCTGATGTGGGGCTCTAACACAGGAACTGTGAGATTATGACCTGAGCAGAAGTTGGAGGCTCAACGGACTGAGTCACCCAGGTGCCCCTAAAGTATATATATTCTTAATAAGTGTGATATTCCATTATGTTGATCCTCTAAAATATTTGATAACCCCTGTCCTTGATAACCCCTTCATTTAAAATTGAAGAGTTGTCTCTTTTTTACACTTGATCATAGTGAGTTGTCTCTTTTTTGATACCAAATTACTACATTTGCTTAATACCAATTTCCTCCAAGTTGTTATGTTCTCGGTTAATTTGGGGAATAGAATAATGCTCAGTATCTCAATAACCGTATTCTTTTGAGAATGTTATAACATTTGACTTGATCCTAATGTGTCTGAACCTCAGGCTATAGAGATGATAAATTTAAATCTAAAAATTTATGAGCAGTAAAATAACCTCTACTTATGATTATGTATGTGATTTATGACTTATTATTTTGCTAACAAAATCTACCCATAGGATGCGAAATCTTTCCTTGCTGTGCTGTTTTGTGTTGCTGTACTCCATCTTTAACAAAATCATTGCTAAGTATCTCTGGCTTTTGGCTCTCTATGTCTCATGCATGTCAGGATGTTTTGGATGTAAACAAAATCGTGGCAGACATTTATACAAGTGTGTGTGTGTGTGTGTGTGTGTGTGTGAGAGAGAGAGAGAGAGAGAGAGTGAGAGAGAGAGAGAGAGAGAGAAATTGGGTGAGAGGGCATGTGAGGACATATATGGAAATATGATGTCTGTTCTGACATTTATTGTTTTTAATGTTTTATTTATTTCTAAGAGAGAGAGAGAGGCAGCATGAGCAGGAGAGGGTCAGAAAGAGAGGGAGGCAGAGAATCCAAAGCAGGCTTCAGGCTCTGAGCTGTCAGCACAGTGTGGGGCTCAAACCCACAAACCATGAGATCATGACCTGAGCCGAAGTCGGACACTTAACCAACTAAGCCACCCAGGCACCCCTATTCTGGCATTTCTTAAGTGGGAAAGAATGGATTATCAATGAATTGTTTTGGTAATTAATTATGTATTAGACTTTTTAAAAGCTAGTTAAGTACCATACACTATAACCACACATAATAAAACTTAAAAAATATATACCATATGAATTAAAACCTCTATAACAACTAGAAGAAAACATAGCATAGTACCTTTAAAATTTAAGCAGGAAAGGATTTCAAACAAAATGGAAAAATCATAAATCATGAAAGATATGATTGAAAGGTTAATACAGAAAAATGTGCAAGATCTGTGTAGGAAAAAACAAGAAAGAGTGAAAATACAAGTAAAAGTTGAGAAATATATGCACACATATATGAAATAGTATAATAATAATAATAGTAATAAAAAGAAATATCACTTGCATTACTGTTGGTATCCTCAGCTTTCAATGTGGTGTCAGAACTTCTCAGATGGCCATCATTAGACCAAGACTAAACCTGAATTTGACCTCCAAGACAACCTGAATTTGACCTCCATTTCTTTCTCTCCACTGGCTTCCTTGTCATTAGCTGTGTGGTACAAGTTGGCCTTCAGGTCTATAGTTTGGAACTTCAAACAGTTTCCCAATGTTAAAACTTTCTGTGATAAGAGTTCAGATTGAAATGACTTGGTCAAATCTCTAGGATGTAGCAGGATACTTTCCTCTTTCCTCTTTATATCAGTACTTTATGGTGAGGGTGGGAAGGGGTTAGAAGTGGACATGTTGCCAGGCAACTAAGCCTGGGTCAGAGACTGGGGAGCTGAAAGAGGAACTGCTACAGGTACTCTATTTTCCTACCATTTACTGTAGCCTTTGGCTGAGCTGCTGTCAGTAGATGCAGGGTGGGGTGGGGGTGGGGGACAGGGGAAGCAGAGGACAATGGCTTCAATTCAGAATGTCTGAGAAGAGCTGAGAACTTTAAGTGTGAGGTGAAGGAAGAAGAGTCCCTATGGTCATATATTTCCTGGCTATGAGCTGTATTTTGGTGATCTAAGATTACCTTATACCCAACAAACATGGGAACACTTAACCATTTTCTTCTCTGTTAGTACTGCGTCAGCAATCAAAACTCAATCTGTATGGATTATAGAAAATAGTTATTAATTGTAGAGACAAGACCTAATCTTCTAAGTTTATATGAGGATCTTCATAAAGCACAGATAACAAAGATACAGGGTTACCATGATTTCTGAAAGTTAAGTGTTGCTACTCTTCCCAGGAAGTTTTGTTCCCATCCAACAAATAAATCTCAATCTAGCTCTGTACATGTTCAAACTAAAAGATTTCTACTATCTTATTCTGTTTATTCCCTGTTTGGGTTGCTACTATTCCTTTTAGTTGGGACAGGCTAAAACAACATGCTGGACTTTTCAATCAAAAGCCTTTGACCATGTAAAAGTTTTTACTTACTCAAATAGAGGAGCTGAAAATCTCATGAGAACATTCCTCACGTTTTTGAAACATAATTACAAAGATATATCCCATTTGAGCCAATGGTCTTAAATCCACCTGTGGCTGAACATAGTGAAAAAAAGATCCAAGATCTAGAAATCGTGTGGTTTTTTAAAAAGTCTTAATGGTGTTAAAGTATGTTACAATGTACAATTTTAGAAATCAATTTTTGTAATAATACACCTTAGCAGGGAAGAAGAAGAATAAGATACATGTTGGTTTTCTATGTAAATTAATCTAGAAGCAAATGTATATACATTAATGAAAATAGCTCAATTAGGTACTTGTAACTTCCTTTGTTATACCAGCCAGAATTATATTAAGATTCTCCAGAGTGTTTCTGATTGATTTTCTTCTGGTCCAGAAATGAATATAATACCCTAGAGTCAGTTTGCTTGTTACCCCTCACATCTATCAAAAGTAATCTTATAATACGTTCATGGGTACAGAAATCTCTAATCTAATACATTATTCCTGTGCTCGATCCAGATATTTCTTTCTTTTTTTTTTTACAAATAGTTTATTGTCAAATTAGTTTCCACATAACACTCAGTGCTCATCCCCAAAGTGCCCTCCTCCATGCCCATCCCCCCTCCCTCCCACATCCATCAGTCCTCAGTTT
>NW_024082892.1:0-71623 GCF_003009895.1 Hyaena hyaena
TTGAATGCTGACAAAAACTGAGGACTGATGGATGTGGGGGGGAGGGAGGGATGGGCATGGAGGAGGGCACTTTGGGGATGAGCACTGAGTGTTATGTGGAAACTAATTTGACAATAAACTATTTGTAAAAAAAAAAACAAAGAAAATTACATTTATTTTTTAATCATAGAATTTCCAAGGGATCTAGTAACATTACAAATTATACACTGCCATGTTTTGGAGATTTCTAGTTATTTATGCTTGAATACATATGCTATGTAATTGCAGTGAAAAGGCCATTTAGTCAGTACCATCTCAACATCTTCTCTTCCTAAAAATGCATCACTAATACACATAAATGATTTCACAAATGCATGGAGGCAGCAGAGGTGACTGGCTAATCATGAGAAGAAGACCACAGAAGGAGATAAGCAAAGTGGCACAAAATGAGAATCTTTAAAAAATTTGGAACCAAATAACATCAAATCAACAAATATTTATTGAAGCTCTAGGTCTTTTCCATTCTAAATTCCCATATTAGTTTGTATTTTTGGCAGTCTGCTAATAGGCAATCTTTTCTCAAAAGTATTGTTAGGCTCTATCATGTCCTAAGTGCTGTCCTCAGACTTTCCTATTGCTGACTGGTATCAATCACATAAAGTTATGCAAACCCCTACTCTATAGAGAAGCAAGAGGCAAAATCTTCGTGTCTGGCATTTTAATGCAGTCAAACTCAGCCGCAATAGCAATAGCTACCATGTCCATTTCTACTATACCAACCAATAAGGAGACCTTAAGTTTCTCTCAGAACCCATATAACACATAATAAATCTTCCATATCTTCACACATTTTTTAACAAAATACTTTCACTCTTATTCTAATTTTTAAAATATGCATTATAATCAGAATACAAAGATTTAAATACAAAATAGTATCATCTTACGACAATATCACTTCATTGAATGTAAGAAATTGAGTCCAAATTATAAAATTACAGTTAAAAATTCAAGAAGTAGCATAGTGTAGTGGTTATCAGGCAACTTGAGTTCAAATTCTGCATTAAGCACTTACTAGATGTGTGGCTTCACATGTTTTTAAATACTCTATGCTTCATTTTCTTTGCATGTAAAAGGAGAATAATAGCAACTACTTTATAGGATAGTTGTATTATATGGATTCATACATGTAAAGACCAGTAGTTGCTAGCACACAGTAAGCACGATAAACTGTGTTTATTATTGTTACTATAATTATGAAATAATAAAAGAGACTGTCCATGAGCATTTAGGGAAAAAAAGTAATTGTTACCAGCAATCAAAATCTATTCATAATAAATTAAATTTTGTTTTATACAACTACCTATTTAAAAGATATATATGCCTTGTTCATTCCTCTTTTTGAAATTTCAGTTTTTACCTGTGGAAAACAAGTTAAGAGAACGACTTTACTTCTATAATTTAAGAGGTTTTTTAAAAGAACCTAGGAAGATAAGGTATTAATTCAACAATTAAAAAGGCTAATGCCTTTAACCCTAAAGCACCTTGTTTCTTGCTTAATTATGACTGTCATACAAGTTATTAAAGCAGTCAGACTGTCAAGAAAATGTCTCCAGGATCTCACAGAGGAAAGACCCCTGTAGGGACTCTAAACTCTGAGTCAAGATTAAGAAAATACCAGCAATATTCCATGTAATAAATGGAAATTGTCATTAAGGAGAAAAAACAAAATGGAAAGTGATAGTATCTAAAAAATACTACCTATTTGCTTCATATGTGAAATCTTGTCTTAACCTTTCCTACAGGCTCTGAATTTATCTATATGCCAACCTTACATACTCAAAGCACTGAGGTTTGAATAAACAAGTCCTTCTGTGTGCTCATGTAGGTGTATATTCTAAAGAAAATTGTTTTTCTCTGATTTATTAATCCTTTCCTTTAGATCCTGAATCCTTAATAAGTAACTTTCTTTGAAAAATAATATAAAAACAAAGAGACAGGCAAACCATAAGAGACTCTTAAATACAGAGAACAGCCTGAGGGTTGATTGGGCAGGCGTGTTTAAATGGGTGAAGGGCATTAAGGAGAGCACTTTTCAGGAGGAGCACCGGGTGTGATATGTAAGAGATGAATCACTTGGTTCTATCCTGAAGCCAAGACTACACTAAGTTGAGAATTTAAAAATAAAATAAAATAAGTTTCTTTCTTTGAAACAGCTCTGCTCTCGCCAAATATGCAAGCACTGCCACCTACAGGGAGCTACCTATTTTGAAGCAGTCAAACCACAGATTGCTGTGACATTTGAATGCCTTTCTAAAGTAAAACAAGTAACACACAACTGAGCATTCTGGTTGAAGTTCTGAAACCATCCATCACCCTTATACTCTCTTGAGAAGTAACTGTTCACAAGAAAAACTTCCCTGAAAGTCTTCCATGAAACTTCCCTTCAGCTTTGCTTATAGGTTCCTTAATCTTTCTTCCTTCTCTTGTCAATGGCCTTCATCTTGGTTGCTATCCCCTTTTACAGCATGTTATCTGTAAAACTTATTTTAAATTATAACAAGCTCTATTTTTAAATATTTTAAATATTTTTAAAATTACAAAAAGAATTTAATTTGACACACTTCATCATCAGTTATTCTTTGGTCTTTAGATGATGAACTTCATATGAATTCTTTCTCATGGATTAAAAAAAAAAACATTCAATTTTATTCTGTTTCTCTCATCAGTCTCCAGCCACCAAGTATCTATTAGCCTAGCAGGACTGGCAGGAGCCTTAGGTGGCACTGGATCCTAGAATCTTCTAAGCACACTAACAATCTTTCATAAAACAGTAAAATAACTCTAAAAGGCATTCACATTTGGCACCTTCTCTACCTAATCTTGTTCTTTAATTTCTTCTCCCAAAACTACTAAAGCCCTATAAAAGTTTTACTATCTCTTCCCTATCTACAGAACCTATTTAAGCAGGCTTATTTGACTGTGGACTCACCAATTCAACAAAAACAATTAATCACCTAAAAGCAACATGAGATCGTGTCTTATGATATTGCCTTCAACTTTCATTAAAGAAAATTGGAAATCCAACTTATTGGCTATCATTTTCCTGACTCTGCTGATAAAGTACAGGTTTTAAAATCCAGTAATGTTCTTGTGAGTAGAGCTGGCTACATAATTTGTAAAACAAAAGCATGGAGTCTCTTGTTCAAAATATTGGGGGGGGGGATTGTTACTGAAGCTATTAAAATATAAAGGTTTTTCCTTTCTTCTATGGTCTCTCTCTTAACTTGTTGTGTTTTCTACTTGCTAATTAACGTCATTCTAAGTTTTAAAAAAATTAAAATTTTAAATTATTAGCCTGACTTTTACCATTCATGTTTGCCTTATGCAATAACAATTTTTAAGTACAAGAGCATTTAATCATATGCAGAATCATAGAAATTACACAATTGATATTTCATGTCATATGTAGTTCATTCTTAGCAGAAGAATGGAAACTCTACACAAAACTAACTTAACTGTTTAAATTTTATTTCTTGGTACCAGTACATTCTACCAACACTTTCTACCTTTGGCTTACTATTAAGTATGGAAGGACTGAAAAGAAAAGGAATTGTGGGTTATTCTATCTTTCCTTTTCTTTATGATCTACCATAATTGGCTCACAAAGAGTTAACACAGTTTTCCATGGGCATTTGTGTTTCCTAGAATGCCACTGCCTTCCTTCCACATTCAAAGCAAATTCTAGTTCAAGAAAAAGTGTGGCCTCTCAGAGCTGTCAGCACTCCTGCTTGGTCATAGGCATAACACTTAGCCTTGCACTTGTCTGAGTCTCGCTGAAAACCCACACATTGTCCATTCACCAGTATTCTGTGTCATGGAGCATGTTAGCTCCATTAAGTGAATGGAGTGGGAAGGTAAGGTGGACACAACATGTTAAAAGTACCACTATGCATGTTCATGTTCCATTGTCCTACTGAATTTCACTTACATAAGACAAGATCAAAGATAAAATTATTAACAATTTCAACACAGTGACAATAAAGCATTAAAGCAAGCATTGGGCTCTTCTGAGCATTGGGCCCTGTCTGACTGCATAGGTCATAAAAATAGACCTACTTATAGGATTTATTAGGACAGAAAAGCTTCATTTATCTTTAATAAGAGGGAGGAACAGAAACTATATTTATTGAGTATTTACTATGTGCTGAGCACTAAGTTAAATCCCTCATATACAATACCTCATTTAATCATCAAATAACACTTTGGATATTTTTAATTCCTGTTTTACATAGGGGACATATTGGAGATTTTAGAGGCTAAATGATTTTCTCAACATCTCTTATAGAAAAGGTGGTAGAGAGGTACCTGGGTGCCTGAGGTGGTTGAATATCCAATTTGATTTCAGCTCAGGTCATGATCCCAGAGTCACAGGATCAAGCTCCCCATCAGGCTCCACACTGAGCTTGGAGACTACTTGGGATTCTCTCTTTATCCCCAGCTCTCTCTCTCTCTCTCACTATAACATAACATAACATAAAAATAAATAAAATAAAATAAAATAAATAAATAAATGGTGTTGGAGTAGAGAGTTTAACACAGTTTTGACTGATTTTAAATCCCATCACATCCCAGTAGCTCCTCAAAAGATTTAGTTCAAATTTTGAAACACAAAATATATTTTTTTAAATATTTATTTATTTTGAGAGGGGAGAGAGGCAGAGAGAGAGGAAAAAAGAGAAATCCTAAGCAGGCTCCATGCTCCGTAAAGAGTCCAAAATGAGGCTTGATCTCACATACTGCAAGATTCTGACCTGAGCCAAAATCAAGAGTCAGGTGCTTAACCAACTGAGTCACCCAGGTGCCCCCAAAATATTTTTAAATTGTTACTTTCATATTTCATATATATACATATATATCTTAATAAGACCAAGTATGAGTTAATAAAACAGCATGATTCACATACTACTAAAAAAGTATCTCAGGGACCTAGGGTGGTTCAGCCAGTTGAGCAACCAACTCTTGATTTTAGCTCAGGTCATGATCCCAGAGTTGTGGGATTCAGCTCCACACAGTCCTGCTTAAGATTTTCTCTCTCATTCTGCCCCTCTCACCTGCTCAATCCTTCTCTCTCTCTCTCTCTCTCTCTCTGTCTCTCTCTCAAATAAAAAATAAAAGTATCTCATCTAGGCTTCTAGTTTAATATGACAAGCTAAGAACACACATTTACTTCCTCTCCCTCCTGAGCCATTATTAAAATGATAATGGCCTTTTTTTTCTTTAAGATACAAGCTGCCAACTACAAAGAACAGAGTGGAAGCTGTCAGTGAATAAGCAATTTCAAAAATCAAATAAAAATGCACAGAGAAACATGCAGTATGAATCCATTTATAGTGTTCAAAAATAGCCAAAACTGAATAACTGATCTTTAGGGATACATACATAGATGATGGAACTATTTTTAAAAGCAAAAGAATGATTAACACAGCCTTTAGTATAGGAGCTCTCTCTGGACAGGGAGGGGAACTATGACAAAGAGAACACAGGAGCTTCTGTGGTGCTGCTGTTTCCTTTCCTACCTGGGGTGATAGGAACATGAGTATTCATTTTGTTATATACTTATTATATATAAGCCACAAAAAATACTATTTTGAATGTATGATGTATTTCCCCCAAAGGGTTAACTTCTTTAAAAGATACTCCATTTACAAAGTAACTACAAGACGGTATGTACAGGATGTACCAGAAAACAACAACAAATCAACGACAAAAACTTTTGGAAATTAAAATTGGATGGTCAAATAAAAATTCAATAGAAAAGTTAGACAATAAGTCTAAAGAAATGTCCCAGATTACAATACAAGGAGACTAAAACATAAGAGAAGAGATAACAGTGTCAAAGGATTATTCTAAGACATTTTATATCTGAATAAGAATATTCAGATATAAATATTCAGAAGGAGACATATAAAAGAAAGAAGAGGGGGAAATTACAGAAGTGCTAATAGATAATTTAAAGATGGGTCTAGTCTTCAGACTGAAAGGATTCACTCTGTGGCCAGGACTTAGAAATGTCCTGGCAAAATGTCCTACCTCTGAGGATAAAAAAACAACCCAAAAAGCTGCCAAGGAGGGGAAAAAAAAGACAGTTTATCTACAAGGAAATGAAAATCACAGATACTAACTTTCTCATCAGAACATGGGAGGTAGTAAGGCAATGCGGCAAGGCCTTCAAAATTCCAGGAAAGGGGCACCTGGGTGGCTCAGTCAGTTAGGCATCCAACTTCAGCTCAGGTCATGATCTCATGGTTTGTGGATTTGAGCCCCGAGTCAGTCTGTGCTGACAGCTTGGAGCCTGGAGCCTACTTCAGATTCTGTGTCTCCCTCTCTCTGCCCCTCCCCAACTCATACTCTTGCTCAAAAATAAATATTGAGGGGCACATGGGTGGCTTAGTCGGTTAAGCGTCCGACTTTCGCTTAGGTCATGATCTCGCAGTTCGCGGGTTCGAGCCCCGCGTCGGGCTCTGTGCTGACTGCCAGAGCCTGGAGCCTGTTTCAGTCTGTGACTCCCTCTCTCTCTGACCCTCCCCTGCTCGCGCTGTCTCTCTCTCTCTCCTAGAAATAAATAAAACATTTTAAAAAAATAAATAAATAAATATTGATTTTTTTTAATTTTCAGGAAAAACTATTTTTTATCCCAGGTTTCAATAACTAACCTAATAATCACTCAAAACTCATTATAAAAGACTTTTGAACATGCAGGAAGTCAGAATTTTACCTTAAGTGTACCCTTTCTTATGAATAAAAATGTATTTTAAGAGAATAGAAAAGTATTCCATCAAAACAAAGAAGAAAACCTGCCCCCCAACCCCAAATAACAATTCACACCCCAAGAAAGCAGTGAAGGGCAATTCCAGGATGATAGCCACATAGCTGTTTTTGCAAGACCTAGTAAAGATTGGAGCCAGAAGACAGAGGGTGAGAGGGGAATGATTTGGGAAGAAGATGAGAATAAATAGTATAGATACTATGACTGGAGTCTGTAAAAACTTGAGGATGAAACAGAGATATTTGGTAAAGTGTAAAAAGGAGAATCTATTTGAACAGGAACATTCTCCATTGAGTGGCACGGGGGTAGTAACTGTATCCCACAGGCAAGGAAATATAATACGAGTGTATCACTTGGCTCTACAATGAACCATTTGCATGTGTGCCCATGTCAGTCTGGATCTTCAGGAAGCAGTGGTCAAGTCAGAGTTAGAAGTGCAAGAGATTTACTAGGTGGAGATGCCTATGAAAGATAAAGGGGAGAGGGAGTAGGAGTAAGCATGAAAAGCTTTCAATGTTCAGTATAATTCTGTCACCTATAAAACGAAACGAAGAAAGGGGGAGGCTTGAATAGGAAGATCCTAGACTATGGTACCACTCTAAAAAAATTCTCAAGCAGCCCAACAGGGAGCTAAAAAGCACAGGTTTCCTTCTGCATGAGTTTCATGTTGGGCAGCAATGGCCAGCATCTAGAACCTCCACCATGCTCAACCATTGGCTAGAGTTGCCCAGAGATAGTTAGGGAGAATGCATACTCTGCTTGAACACTTTAACAGCTCTCAAAGGCTTCACAGTTGACTGTATTCCTTGCTGCAGAAGCTCTCTTAAAAAGAGACCTGAGTGACACGTTTTCTCCCATATATACAACACTCTGACTCAGACCTCAAGGGACACCACATCAAGGCTGTATCCAATTACTGCATTAGTTCAAAAGCCAACTGTTTTCAATGATATCCACTCCTTTGTGTCAAGTCCAGATATGTCTAGTCATTTGCTACCCCCTCCAAAAAAAGCAGGGATTGGGGGCAGAGGGGAGAGTCAGCTTACCCAATTACCCAATATACCCAGTCATAGGGGGAGGTACAGGATAACCACAATAAAAGCTATCCAACTGTCAAATATCTTCAGTGATATGAAATACACTTATTTGGAAAAACCTCATGAAGGTCACTCATATAGATTATTTTCTCATTTACATTTGAATAACACAGTCATGGTGCTGAGTGCCTCTCAGAATCAGCAGTGATAACTGAGACTGATCCTTCCGTTATCCTTGGTTTCTTGCCTCTCCCCAAGGGGGCAGTTATACTCTGCGCCAAGCCTTAGGAGAGGATATAAAGCAGGTCCAAGGATCAAAAGGGTTCATGATAATGGATGAACCAGATCGAAAGCGTTATATATAAGTAATTGTATATCTTTAAGATTATTTAATATGGGGCATATTTTTATGAGATAAAACTTTTATGTGATATGTGTACTTAAATTAAAAATTAATTTTAAGTTTGAAAAAAAATGGTCCTATATTGTAAAAATTCCCAGAGCTCATAAGCGTATCCATTAGCCAATCTAGAAGACATCAATCCTGCTGTCTGCTTGTCCATTATCCTCACAGGCCCTTGATTTTTCCCTCTAGGGGTTTCTTTCTTGTCCATTATCCTCCTTAGATACATATGAAGCAAAGCTGCACAGCTCTCACAACCTACTTCTAACCAATGTAAGTTTGCAGACTTAAAAGTTGCTTTAGAGGTCAAAAAATCACAAGCCTCAGCAGCAAATAGAATGTGGACTATTTGGCAATAACATTCCCTCAATAACTTACTAGGGTTCTAGTCTTTTCATTTTGAAGGGATAAACACAGACAAACACAATCAAGGTGGTTTCAAAACCTGAAGAATGACATTTATTTACTATCTCTGTGCTATGCCTACAACACTCTGGTACAACCAGCAGCTACTGGAAACCAGTTGAGACGTGGGTGGCAAGGCAACACACTTAATCTCACCTCCTCAGCTAGAATGGCTCCCATAGTTCAACAGTGATGCTTGAAAAGGTTTGGGGCCCTCTTATCTTCTGCTAAAAATGACAGTTCCATAACTGCTTGAATCTGAATTACACAATCAGTTGACTTTTTCAGGTGGACAAGGCCCCAAATTACCAAGCCCCTAGTCATCTAAGATTGTCTCAGGCACAAAGTCTCTCAGCAGAGTTATATTCCTTTCCATTTTTACTTGCAGACTAGCTTGCTCTAGGCTGAGTTCTCCTCTCTGTCGTAGGGCCTTTTGAAAGAGGTAAGGAGCAGGCAACAGGCATTGGATTTTTCCCACCATTTTCCCTGGAGAGTTATTGGCTCAATTGGCCCATAATACGCCAGTCCAGGTATCAGAGGTATACTTGCCACCATTTTGCTACACCGTTAAAAAAAAAAAAAAGTCACCCTTTTTACATTCTGCAATGTCAATATCCTTGAAGCCATCAAACAAATGCACCTATTTTTCTGTTATGTGCAGTACTCCACTTGCACATACCAAATTTTAAATTAATTAGGAATATAGGTTTAGCTGCATGAAATAGAAACCTGAGTTAATGTACCTTTGAAAAAATAGATCATTTCTCTTTTACAAAACAGCAAGATAGAAGTATGGGGCACATATTTTCTAAGTGTTCAGGAAAAACATATTAACAGTTCAGACTTTTCATAATGAGGGAGGATCCTTTGCCTATCTTAAAATAACATGACTCAGTGCTTATTTTTTAAAATTGGATAATATAAATAACAAAAAGGAGTGAACCGCTTTTTATGGGAACCCCAGAGTTTTATAGTTCTTAATCTAAATTTAAAATTTTATATTTCTCCCTTATGGCAAAAACTATAAGCCACCACATGCGCAGACTACACTGTGAGTTGGATTGGCAGAGCCTTTGAGGCGTATTACAAGAGTCCCAGCTGTTATCACCTTTCTCTTATTATTTTGAAAGGTTTTTTTTCTTAAATACACTTTGGCTATAGTATCAGTAGTAGATTATACTATAATATGGATCATCTCTACTCCTGTATTTATTTATTTACTACTAGACCTCAACCACAGTCTTCTTTTTCCCCTTTTGCCTCTTTGCCTATAGGATGTACCATATGTAGTCATGCACTTTGTATTAATATATTAGAAATCTACAAATCTGTTTTGGACTTTTTATACTGTTGGATCCTTATAATCAAAACTGTTACTGGGGTATTGAATAAATATAGTGTTATCAGGGAAAAATAAGTAAGGGAGGCCACAGACAGTACAACCCCTTCCTTTAAGGACATATCTTTGGAAGTATCACATATCATTTTCCCTTACAACCCCTAGGCCAGAACACACTGCATAGCCACGGTTAAGTAAAATGAAAGCTGGGAAATGGATAGCCATGTACCTCACTAAAAATCCCATGTTTTTCCTTTTGGAAAGTGAAGGAAAATCCCTGGGAGAGAGAAGGGAAGTCAGGGATAACCAGTCTCTTCTGGTACTTTTCCCCTGTCTTGTACCCTATTCAACAGAGAACATCCAGATTAATTCTCCTAAATCAGAATTACCCCCAGAATTTGCTTCATCAAAACTAGTGGATCTCTATTGCTCAGCACATAAAAATCTAGTTTCTCAATGTTCTGACTGATTTTCAAGACTCCTTAATCATATTTTTTTCAAAGCCATGATTAAATCATGTTTTTCATAAAATCTCAAGTGCTCCAGCTTGATCTCTCCATCCTCTGTACTCTCGGTGAGGCAGTTTAGCATTTGATTTTTCTCTAATTTTTAGTATGCATATGTTTTGTCTACTAAGAATGATGTGGTCATTATAAGAAAGTTCCATGATTTATTATCCTGTTTTGTTTCTGCCCCACAACACATATTAAAGTGTAATTAGTATAGAGATTGCTTAATAAACACACAAGAATTATAAGGGCAATAACTTAAATGTACAACAAAGAATCTTTATTTTCTTCAATATCACAGTTCAGTAAACATACTATTTGAGTTATATTCTTCTTACAATTAAATTTCTAAAAGCTCACAGAGACGTGTATTTCTTCTCTTTCTTAATATTAAAGTATAAAAGTTAGCAAAAAAAAATACCAGAGATATAAGTAGGTAAATAAAATTATCTATTCTCTATAAGACTAGACTGGACCTAATAATACTTGAATATATATCTTCAGTGAAAGATATGATTTCAAACATTTCAATGAGAAATCCATGCACAGGGTCATGGAATTGAGTTGTCAGAAAAGTATTAGAATATTTTCTTAAGCAGCTTTATGATCTTTCTTACTTGTATCTAACAGGACTTCTTCAAGCCTGCTCTCTATACTACTTTTACTAAGGCATATACTTAAGCTGATTGCATTCTTTCAGGATTTGCTATAGATAAATTCATGGCTTTCAGAAGTATAGTGACAAATGACACCCACCTATAGTCATAAAAAAAGCATATCGTATTTTTATGTGTTTCATATTTCTAGTTTCCATTATAAACACTGATAATATAAATTTTCAAGCAAAAAGGGATACTTACACTATATATGTTTTGATATGTTTTATAGTCTTCACAATTCATGGGAAGGGAAAATGAAATATATTTTCTGAACTTTCAAATAAAACTTCCAAAAGATATATTTTCTCTTTAAAATGTTAATCATTACATTATATCTACTTCTTCTTATCTACATCACAGAGTTATGATGAAAATAAATGGAGAAATAAATTTGAAAAAAAATGAGCTCTTGAAAGGAATAGAATTAATAACATTATATAAAGGTGAAGTACTATTTTATTTATAAATTCAAGATTTATTTTGAAATAGAAGTCACTCTACCACTGTATTGTATATATATATATATATATATAGAGAGAGAGAGAGAGATTTCTCAGGATCATTACTTTTCGTATCAGTAAAAATCAGATTATCGATTTCTTTTCTCTGTACAGAGTCCTCAGATCTGAAGCATTTCATGAAATAACCTCTTCTCTATATTGAGAAACAGTATATCTCCCTGAGAGTAAATGGCCATGCACTTGTTTCAGAGGGAAATCACAAACATGAAGACTGCTCATGAAAAAACTTGGAAGGGAATGCACCCACAATGGGCAACAGAATTACAAAAATGAACACTACACAAAATATAAAATCAGGAGGCAGCACTATCCTCATAATTGCTCCATTCCTTTATTTTTGACTTATCAGACTGTTATTACTAACTTAATATTTTCCATATTGGCATTTGACAGTATTAGAAAACCAGAGAAAGAAGACTCCTAGGCAAAATGTGAGTGATTATTAAATCCCAGTGATAAGCATACGGGTATTTGTCTTATCACTCATTACTTTTCTGTAGTTTTCTTAAATTGGCATGCTAAACAGTTGCTTTATCCCAAGGTTTCAATCACTTCCATGTCATCAACTAATAGCTCTTACCTGGCCAGAACTAGGACCAGCAAAGGAATTCACTTTATCACTCTTATACCTATTAAAAGTGAATGGTCTGATGTGGTGTCTGATTTTAACAAAATAAGCCAACTAATAAATTTCCAGATAAGGAAAAGCCCTGCCTTCTTTATATCTTGCCTCTGTGCACTTTTTGTGATTTATTTCAAGAATACATCATTCATGTTTAGGGCATGTGCGTGGCTCAGTCAGTTAAGCATGCGTCTCTTGATTTCAGCTCAGGTCATGATCTCATGATAAGTGAGTTCAATCCCGACATTGGGCTCTGCACTGACAGTGTGGAACCTGCTCTTCTCTCTCTCTCTCTCTCTCTCTCAAAAGTAAATAAGTTGTATTTATTTAAGTTGTATGTATGTATATAAGTTGTGTGTATATATATATATATATATATATATATATATATATAAAGAATGCATCACATATGTTCATTTGCCCAAGCAGTCTCTAATACTCTCTAGTGATATCATTTACATCCATTCTTCAAAAGGATTTCTTGGGTACTTCTGGATGTGGATTCATAGATTTCTATGTAAGAATAAATCGTTTTCAGAGTGCCTGGGTAGCTTAGTTGGTTAAGCGTCCAACTCTTGGTATCAGCTCAGGTCGTAGTGTCACAGTTTGTAAGTTCAAGCCCCACGTTGAGCTCTGCACTGACAGTGAGGAGACTGCTTGGGCTTCTCTCTTCCACTCTTTCTGCGCCCTTCCCCTGCTCACACTATCTCTGTCTCTCTCAAAATAAGTAAATAAACTTAAAAAAAAAGAATATATCTTTGTCATTGATATATATTTCTTCTTGCCTCATAGTAAGACCTTTTCTTTCGATAGTCATATTGAAGAAAAAGAGGGGCAAAATAGAGGTTTTATTCAAATGACTTCAATTGGCCACCCAGGGAGTACCTTACACCTTAAACTGATCATGAAAATCATTGTAAATAGCAGTAATTAGTAAACATTCATTGAGCACTATTTTGTTAGCTCTGGGCTAAGCACTTTAGTTGCATCTTTTCATTTAATTCTCATAATAATAATGACACTATGTTTACTATATATGGAGAGAAAATTTATCTACTATCAGCCAGCATTTGAGTTATTACTGTCTTTTTACAAAATTTAGAAATTTACAGTGGTATCAGCCCTAGTCACTGTGTCTTATTTGAGGTCACTTTTTTGCACATTCAGAACCTCTGCATTTGCATTTCCCCTACGACCCCTCTGCAGTAACCTCCGCCTCTCTATGAAACTGTTTAGGGCTGTCTACCCACATTTGTTTACGTTGCATAATCACTTTCCACAGATTTCTGTTGTTTATCTTAGCCATTGTGTTCCTCCAACAGATCCTCTTACTGCCACCAGGCACCCTGGGCTGCAGCCATCTACCTTTTATATATAAAGTGGGGGAACACAGACTTCAGTCCCCCAAGGATTTCTTCATGGAGTGTTACTGCTGTTGGGTCCTTGAATCCATTTCCCTCTCTTAATTCCACAGTTTCTCCAAGGTTGATTTGGGAGAGCAAGCCAACCACCCTGTCTCATTCATCTTCAGAAGAACCAGAAACCTTAATGTTGCTTGTTTGTCTATTATTAAAACCTACACTTATGGACGAAGCCACAGTTTTTGTGAAATTCTAAAGTCATGGTCAGTGATTATGTAATTAAACTCAGAGCCAACTGAGGTATCATGATGAGAGGAATATCCCTTACAAGCCTGTGGACAAGGCACAGACAACACAAGCAGTCAGTGTTTCCATATGATCTTCCCCTGGACAAGATTGCATTTGAAAATAACACGAAAAGAACATACTGTCACCTGTCTTTTCTGCCTATCTCATGCTGCTGGAAAGACATACATCACTGTTCATGAGCCACTCATGAAACTTAGTTTTAGTTTTAAGTCCTGGCCTGTAAACTTTTGTAGAAAAAGCATCACATGATTTTGCTAGAGCTTAGGGGCACCTGGATGACTCAGTTGGTTAAGCATTAAACTCTTGATTTTGGCTCTGGCACTATTTCACGGGTTGTGAGATCAAGCCCCATGCTGGGCTCTGTGCTGCCAGGGTGGAGCCTGCTTGGAATTCTCTCTCTCTCTGCCTCTCTCTCTCTCTCCCTCTTTCTCTAAAAATAAATAAACTTAAAAAATTTGCTAAGGCTTATTCTGAAAATCTTATATATTAAAAGGGGAAAACTCTCTTCTCCACTGTTTCAGCTATACATTCTTCCTAAGCCTCTGGGGTCCCACTTGGCCCAAATACACTGCTAAAGCCAGAGCCTGTATAATTCAAGATTGAGCTGCAACAGCTGTGCATCATAGGCCTGGAATCTATTACTGTTACTGTGGTCAGAATTTAATGTGACACCCTCCATCCCTGCCACTTGTAGCTGTAGTCTTGCTAAGATTTGCACTGCATGCCCCCCATACCTGTGGAACCCAGGTTATTTCCCTAATATTTGCCAAAGATGCAACTTTCACTTTTACTGAACATCTCACTTTTGATTTAGACAAGGACTGAGGCAGTTACTTAAAGAAAGTTTGATCCATATTAAAATGACCAGTTATATAAAAATAGGCACTCACCAATGAACAAAGCTTCCATAAGCTGTACCACATCAGGATGATAGCTGCACCTATAAGGAATGAAAGAAGAGACTTCAAAATTAAAGCCATAGACATTAAAAGGATAAATAAATATTATGAGCAATTTCATGCCAATAGATACAAAAACTTACAAGAAACTAGATGAAAACTCTTCTAGAAAAACACAACACACACACACACACAGACACACACACACACACACACACACACACACACAGAGTCCAAATAACCACAGAAGGTAACTGAATTTGTAATTATTTCCCACAAAGAAAACTTCAGTCCAGAATTACTTCAGTAGTGAATTCTATCAAACATTAAAGAAGAAATAAAATCAGTATTATTCAATCTCTTTCAAATAACCTGGAAGGAGGACTATTTCCCAACTGGTTTTATGAGGTTATAATAATCCTGAATCCAAAACTGGACAAGAACATTATGAGGGGAAAAAAAAATACCTTGTAGTTCAAAATGCTTAAGAACAGGAAACAATCAGCAAAACTAAAAGGCAACCTACACAATTGGAGAAATATTTGCAAGTGACATATTGATAAATGGTAATATCTAAAATATATAAAGAATTTATAAAATTCAACATAGAAAATTCAAATAATCCAGTAATCCAGTTTAAAAATTGACAGAATAAAATTAACAACACGAGAAACGACAGGTGTTGGGAAAGATGCAAAGAAAGGGAACCCTCTTACATTCTAGGTGGGAATGCAAACTGGTGCAACCACACTAGAAAAACTTTTTGAAGTTTCCTCAAAAAGTTAAAAATAGAACTACCCTACAATCCACCAATTGCATCAGTAGATATTTACCCCTAAAATACAAAAATACTAACTTGAAGGGATACATACACATCAATGTTTATAGCAGCATTATCAACAGTAGCCAAATTATGGAAAGACACAAAATGTCCACTGACTAATGAATGGGTAAAGAAGATGTGGCACATATATACAATGGAATATTACTCTACTATAAAAAAGAATGAGGGGCGCCTGGGTGGCTCAGTCGGTTAAGCGTCCGACTTTCGCTTAGGTCATGATCTCGCGGTTCGTGGGTTTGAGCCCCGCGTCGGGCTCTGTGCTGACTGCCAGCTCAGAGCCTGGAGCCAATTTCAGAGTCTGTATCTCCCTCTCTCTCTGACCCTCCCCTGGTCACGCTGTGCCTCTCTCTCTCCTAGAAATAAAAATTTAAAAAAATATTTTTAAAAAAAAAGAATGAAATTTTGCCAGGGGCACCTTGGTGGCTCAGCATGGAACCTGCTTAGGACTTACTTTCTCTCTCTGTCTCTGTCTCTGTCTCTGTCTCTCTCTCTTCACCCCTCCCTTGCTCTCTATCTCAATATAAATACTTTTTTTAAAAAAAAGTAGGGACATCTGCGTGGCTCAGTCAGTTGAGCACCTGACTCTTAGTTTTGGCTCAGGTCACGATCTCATGGTTTCATGGGTTCGAGCCCCATGTCGGCCCTCTATGCTGCTAGTGCAGAGCCTACTTGAGATTCTCCCTCTCCCTCTCTCTCTGCTCCTTGGCCCATCATGTTCCCTCTCTCTCTGTCTCAAATGAATAAATAAACTTTAAAAAAAAGAATGAAATCTTGCCATTTGCAATGATGTGGATGGAGCTAGAGAGTATTATGCTAAGCAAAATAAGTCAGTCAAAGAAAGACAAATGCAATATAATTTCAGTCATATGTGGAATTTAAGAAACAAAACAAGCAAGCAAAGAGGGATAAAAGAGAAAGGGAGACAAATCAAGGAACAGACTCATAACTATTGAGCACAAACTCATGGCTACCAGAGGGGAGACAGGTGGGGGGGGATGGATTAAATGAGTGATGGGCATTAAGTAGGGCACTTGTGATGAGCACTGGGTGTTTTATGTAGGCGTTGAATCACTAAGTTGTACACCTGAAACTGATATTATACTGTATGTTAACTAACTGGAATTCAAATAAAAAACAGGAAAAAAAGAAGAAAAAAATTTATGAATATAGACATAAAAATCCCCAACAAAGTAGTAGCAAATTAAAGCCAGCAATATATAAAAAGGATAATAAGATGTAACTAAGAGATGTTTATGCCAGGAATGCAGGATTTAACATGGGTATATCTAATCAATGTAATCCACTTTGCCATAGTAAAAGAGAAAAATAGTGAACAATTCTCTTCTAAGATCAGAAACAAAGTGTATGCTTTCACCGCTTCTACTTCACAGTGTATGATGCTTGATAAGGGCTAAAACACAGTTAAAAAAAAAACAAACCCAGAATGTGTGAGAAACAAAGACAAAGACAAAGACAAGAAAAATATAAAACTGTTTATTCAAAGATAATATGATTGTATAGAGATTTCAAATTCCTAAGAAATCTATTTTTAATAAGAGTTTATTGTTCAGAGCAGTGTTAGGTTTACAGAAAAACTGAACAGAAATATAAAAAGTTCCCATATGCCCTCTCACACTTTCACACATAGTTTACCCTATTATTAACCTCTTACACTTGTGTGGTCCATTTGTTATAACTTGTTGAACTGGTATTGATACACTTCACCCTTTTTATTGTACAATTCTATGGGTTTTCACAAATACATGATGTTGTGTATCCACCATCCCAATATCATATAAAATAATTTTACACTAAAAATACTCTGTGCTCCACTTATTTATCCTTCCCTCTCACAAACTCCTCCCACTAATTTTTTACTGTCTCCATAATTTTGTTTTTTCCAGAATGTCACATACTTGTAATCATAGAATACAGCCTATTCAGATTGACTTCTTTCACTTAGTAATATGCATTTAAGTTTCCTCCACATCTTCTTGTGGCTTTCTTTTTACTGCTAAATAATACTCTATTGTATGGATGTGTCAAAGTTTGCCCATCCAGTAATCTATTGGAAAGTATCTTGGTTGCTTTCAGGTTTTGGTGATTCTGAATAAATCTGCTACAAACATTCACATGCAGGTTTGGGGGTAAACACCTAGAAACGTGATTTCTGTATCACATACTAAGCTTATATTTAGCTTTGTAAAGATATGTCAAACTGTCTTCTAAAGAGGCTGTACCATTTTGTCTTTCTACCAGCAATGAATGAGAATTGAGATTTACTGTTGTTCCACCTCCTTGCTTGTATTTAGTGCTGTCGGTGTTTTGGATTTTATCTAGGAACCTATTTTTAAGAATTAGAACTAACATGTGAATTTAGCAAGATTGTTGGATTCAACAATCCAACAATAAAGGTCAGTATGTAAAAATAAATTATATTTATATACACTAACAACAAACAATTAGAGAAGAGTTTAAAATATGATTGATAATAGCCTTAAAATGCTTAAGAATAAATTTAATGAAAAATGTATGAACCCTCTACATGGAAACTAGACATTCCCTGAGAAAATTTAAGGAAGACCCAAATAAATGGAGATATATATGCAATGTTCATAGATTGGAAAACTAACATTATTAAGATATCAATACTTTCCTATATTTATCTATATATCCAATTCAATCCACTTAATGTGGAGCCTGCTTAGGATTCCATCTCTATCTCCCTCTGGCCCTCTCCCCTGCTCACATTCTCTTCTCTTTTTCTCTCTAAAATTAAAAAAAAATCATGGACTTGAACTGAAAATATATAACATGAGAGTTCTTTAAATAAATATTTTGCCCAAAGATATGCCAGCTATCTAACCAAAAATTTCAGCTTAAAGTATTTAACTCAGGACCTAAAAGACATTAGAGCCTACCACATATATCAATAATTTTTTAAAAATTTAACTGATTAATGAGTCTCCCCTAACTTAATGCCAGAAGTCTCTGTTTGTAAGATACCAAATAAAGGAACTGACCTTTTTCAAGAATTGAAAAGATGGTTCAGAAAAGTAAAATGTTCCATTTGGACAGAAGATCAAGTGTCAAAGTTAATAAATCTTTTTGAGAAACTGACTTAACACATTAAATTATGAAGCAATCTAGACTATCCCCTAGGACTTCTTATTCTAAACAATATAAATAAGCTTAGAAGTAAATAAACATACAGGAGAACACAGCAGTTCTACATTTAAACTCCATGGGGTATCATTCACATGAAAGACATTTGAGGAGTGACCCTTAGAATTGTATAATGCAGTGTCCCTAAGGGTTCAAGGATAAAACAAAGATTTTTTTCAGACTGTATACTGTTCTGCCTGTCATACTCATCAACACTGTCCTTGTCTGTAGAGGGTAGTCAGTTAAGCACTGTGATTTATGGAAGGTAGAAGGGGAATTCAGAAAGTATGAAATTCTACCTCAAAGTTATTCCTTTGAATTGAGGCTCTTTTAACTTCACATAACTTTTTATTACTTATATTATTATTAATACCTGTATAAGCACTACTGATTTATTGTAGAAAAAACTGAAACATAAAGGAAAAAATCCATAATTCTATCATTTATAGGGACCTCTTCCAGCCTTCTTTAGATAATACATACCATCACCCACGCTAGATCTCTCCCTTAGTAGGTGTGGCCCCTGTAGTCACTGAGATAATGATGTCTAAGAGATGTTATTGTCCTCCTGATGCAACCATGGCCTCATAAGGCAAGCAATGACATCACTAGTCAACCCCCAAGGTGTCTTTTTTGACCATGGCATATATGTAGATTATGAAATCACTTCTCAAAGGATAATATTTCTCATTTTCTAAAGCCCTCCTTACATAACCCCTGCTTCTATGACTCTATATATGATATTATATGATAGGGATAGAATCTTTATCAGAAGAAATTAAAGGAGTCAGGAAACTTTGTCCCCAGTTTGGACATGCTTGTGTTTGAACATCACCCTCCATCTTCTTGTGAACTCTTAGCATCTAGTGAGGTTTAGCATCTTCACCAAAACACTAAAGCCAACCTTTAGTGAAAACTCAATGCCAAGAGGCAATAGCTGGTATTCTACCGCCATAACCAGGATTAGTACAATGAATATAAACATATATTAAATAAAGACAGCATATTGAGTTAGAGAAGATGAAAAGCTTCTTAAGCATTAAGAAAAGGTGGGTTTTCATCAATGGCCTAGTAATAGAGGGTTTAAACAGGGAGCTTTAAAAATGTCTAAATCTGAAAAACTTAACAACAAAGGGAAAAAGACATCAAAATCTACCCAATCCTAACTGATAATTCTCTTTCAAACTTCCTAAAATATATTTTGTTACAAACACAAGAATGAAGATACAATTATAATTTTTTCCATGTTAATAAATATAATTCTCCGACACAAATGTAGAGTAATGTAATTTATGAATATGTGACAATTCAATTTAGTCACTCAGTCTCAACTGTGGGACATTTAAAGCTTTCCCAGTTTTTGCTATTATAAACAGAACTACAATAAACATACCTATATGTAAGTCTTTACACATATTTCATTATTTTATAAATTTTTGAGCTAAGAATATGTGGAGGGATGCCTGGGTGACTCAGTCAGTTAGGCATCTGCCTCTTGGTATCAGCTGTAATCATCTCACAGTTCATGAGATTGAGCCCTGCATCAGGCTCCATGCTGAGTGTGGGGCCTGCTTGGGATTCCCTCTCCCTTTTTCTCTTTGCCCCTCCCCTACACTATCTCTCCCTCTCTCTCTTAAAAATAAATAAATAAATAAGTAACTTTAAAAAGTATGTGTACATTTTAGCGTTTTATTACACATTGAATATATAATTATATATTCCATATTGACTTCCCAAAAGTTAATATATTCATTCTATCATTGCATTAGAATATTTGCCTTCTCACAACTTTCCCATAATTAGGTATCATAATTCTAAACTGTTAGCTAATTTGATAAGTATGCAGTGGTAGTACCTTTATTTTGGTTATAGATTACCAACCCCTGCTCTCAGGGTTCAGAAGTAGCACTTGCAGAAAAGCAACTACTAGGCTAAGAGGATGCATGCAGTGAAGAACAAAGGACTTCAAAATGGGCAGAACTACTACAAGACTATATAGTCAGAGGAGAAGAAACTTGCCAGAGGGCATTTGCCATCTGGTCTGTAAAAATGCCCCAGTCAGGTAGGGAGATAGCTACCAGAAGGTATTGCCAGAGCTGCCACTGAAACAGCTGTTAGGTGAGAGGCAGGGGCTAGTCCATGAAGGCCACTTAAGAGAGACCCATTGGTGGGGCGCCTGGGTGGCTTAGTCGGTTAAGCGTCCGACTTTCGCTTAGGTCATGATCTCGCGGTTCGTGGGTTCGGGCCCCGCGTCGGGCTCTGTGCTGACTGCCAGCTCAGAGCCTGGAGCCTGTTTCAGTCTGTGACTCCCTCTCTCTCTGACCCTCCCCTGCTCACGCTGTCTCTATCTCCTAGAAATAAAAAAAATAAAAAAAAACATTAAAAAAAAAAAAAAAGAGAGACCCATTGAGCTATCTGCACACTGATCTGTTGACTTCCACAATGAATAAAAAGAAATGAGTATTGGAACTTGGAAGGAAGTGCCTTCCTGCCACTACCACCTCGACAAGGTCACTGCAGCACCTTGTATTGACAAAGATTAACATCAAGCCAGCTGGCAAAGGAGAAATATTAACAGGGTTCAGTCCAGTTTCACAAAGCAAGTTCCAGAATGGTGAATTGGGGCTGAGAGACAATAATTAACAACTGGTATATAGGTATAAAGATTTTCTGAGTGATTCAAAAGCTTAAACAATATAAAGTAACAGAAACTTAGTATGCCCTTTTAATCTAAATATCAATAGTCTTAGCAAGACTATTAGAATCGCTTGTAAGTGTCCAATTTACCAACTGTCATAAATTAGCTGAATTATTCCAATTCTTCACTTCACCCTTTATCCTCATCTTTTGCCATATATCTTTGCAGTTCTGCTCCCTAAAAGTCAGAATCCACTTTCTTATCCTTTAAATGTGGGCTGGTCTTGCAACTTGCTTGTGCCAATGAGATGTTAATAGATATGATGCAAACAGAAGCTTGAAAAAAGCATTTTTATGACTCTACCTGCCTCTTGCCCTCTGCCATTGCCATGAAAACATGTCCAGGCTAGCCTACCAGAGGACAATAGACATATGGAATATGGAAGTCAAGTCATCCAATGGAACAAGAATTGACCAACAGCCTGCTAATGCCCCATCATGGTAGCAAGCCTAACCAAGAACAAAAGTTGCCTAGCTGCCCTGTGTAGTCAACCACAGGCACTTGAGCAAGCCCTGCAAAACCCAGCCCAAGCCAGGGAACACCACAGATTTATGAGCTGAATAAATGCTTATTATAAATTACCAGAAAGGGTTGCTTGTTATACAGCATTATAGTGATAATAGATAACTGATACCCAGCCCTTCTCTATGTTAATAGAAGAAAGTAACATGATTTGTGCATCACACAGGGATATGGAAAGTTGGTATTTCACTATGAAAGTTTAGATTGTTCCCTGTTTTCCCACATTAAAAACATCCAACCTCTGCTTTGAAGTAATGAGCAGGTATAAGACAGGATGAAAACATTTTTCAGAAACCAGTTTTGAAGTTTCCAGGCATAAGAGTAAAATGCTGTAGGATCTGCTGAGGCATAAAAAAAGAACCTAGCATTTGCAGGCTAGAGGAGTGGTTCCTTTTATCATTAATGCCTTCAGTTTAACACTCCCTAGCACAAGTATACAGACACCCAAACTCATCAAGACCAGTTTAGTCCACCACCATCTTCTCAATCTGTAAGACTACCCTGATATAAATCTCATTTGAAACAGAGAAAAATAAAAACTTTTCTTCAACCCATTCCTAAATGCCATTTCAGGGCTACCACCTTCAATAGGGCACCTCTTTGCCACAGGAACTTAAGATCCTCATGCCATTCCTGGCAGCTTCATGGCCTCCCATACATCATCTCTCTCCCATCCCTGGTTTCTTTCCATCCTAGTATATATCAAATCTATTGTGAACATCTACAACTCACAATGATGGAGATTACAGTGAGTGATAACTTAGGGGCAACTGTATCTCACCAGGGACAAGACATACTGTCAGACACCAGTAGCAGAATAGGAAGGAAGATGGGTAGATATCTGGAGGATTAGAATACCTCCTTGGCATTCTGAGCAAACATGGGTAAAGGAAGCGTTGTCTCCAAGTACATGAAACCTATTTGGTTACATAGTGCCCTACAGTTAGAAGAAGCCCACACCTAGTTTAATGCTGGGCTGTGACTCTTCCAATGGCCTCTGCATTTTCATTTTGCACTATGCCCTATGAATTATGTAGCCACATGCATCCAGAGGTTAACAGCTAGCTCTGCTCCTCATTAGATGTGTTCTGTCTTATATAAAAGAACAGGTTTCATGTCTGGAGATCATTTTAAGTATAGTCTTCTAGGGACTACTGACCTAATAAGCTATTGAACTTTAATCCTCTAGTTTTAAACCTCAGTTTTTTCTTCTTCTCCATAATCATCCATATACCAGTACATACACTCTTAAAGAGTTCAAAAGAAAATTGGTAAGAGTCTGAAAATTATCTCTGAGAATATTGTTCTGATTCCCGCCCCCCCCCAAACAAAATACATTTACCATTAATACTTCAGCACCATGTTAAATGTACCGCTGGGACTGCTGTATAAATCCTTACCTCTCTTGCCTTAGTTTCACATTCTGTTCTGTGACAGGGCAAATGGAGATCTAAAATGTAATTTTTCCCTAGAGGTAACATTTTATGTACTATTTATTAAACTTACATTCTGTGTCAGGTATCTAAAAGAACACGTAAAAATGTCCTCTTTCTAAAATAGCCTTTTCAATTACCTCTCAGTGTCGTACCTTGTAGATCTTCCAGAGGCCATAAAGCCCAAGGACTGGACTTTCCTAGAAGTGTCATTACTGCTGCTAGGCAACGAGGAACCTGCTCACTGGGTTTTTCCATAGTCTCTCCTTGTTGTACTTTATTTTATTCCTTCTCTTAGAGAACATTCCCCCACAGTCCATTGATACCCTATCAATATAAGGAAGAAAACCCTAGCCCTTTGACTTTGGTACTGCCTACTTACATATGGATGAGGCTGACTACCTACTGACACACAAACTCCTTGGGGTGTCTGAGTGGCTCAGTCAGTTAAGCGTCTGACTTCAGTTCAGGTCATGATCTTGCAGTTTGTGAGTTCAAGCCCGTCATCGGGCTCTGTGCGGACAGCTCAGAACATGGAGCCTGCTTCAGATTCTGTGTCTCCCTCTCTCTCTGCCCCTCCCCTGCTTATGCTCCATCTCTCAACAATAAGTAAATGTTAAAAAAAAAAAATTTAATGACACACAAACTCTCACCCTTCTCAAAATATTCCCACCACTAACCAGATAAAAAGTCTAAAATTCCAGCTTCTAGAATCCTTCTGGTATTGAGAAATTTCACCAGAATGATTCTGTTACAATGCAGTTGATACTTGAAAAAAGCAATATAATCTATATAATATTCAGCAGGAAATAGTTAGATATGAAAATATCTACTCTTCCCTGAGATTCTGTTAGATAGGCAGAAGAGGTCAATAATGTTTGGGGTCCAGCTTCTTGCTGCAAGTTGGAAGATCACATACTTATACACCAAGCAGAAAGTGACTTTCAACCAGGAGGGGCTTAAAAAACCTCCCCTAAGGCCCAACTGTAGCATAGAATGCAGATCATGGTACAACACAAAAATGCAGCCACCAGTGAGAGAAGGAAGAACCAAGACAAAGAGAACTTGGGCTACAATAAAAACTGAAGGGCCAAGAAAGTCATAAAATCTATTTCTACATTAACAGGGAATTTAGCTGCCTAAAATTTTCAGACCATAAAAGAGACAAAAGAAAATCCTCTTTTTTTAGCATGAACTTTGAAATTACTGACAAAACCATAGTCTGTGGGCTGACGGCAAATAGTAAAGAATCTAAAAGAAAAAACAAAAACCCAGTGCAAAGCATCACAGAGCAAACTATTACGGAACACACAAAAGATACCAGAATAACAGACAACACAAGGCGTGGACAACAGACCAGACTGTTCCTTGGGCACATGTATCTATGATGAACTGAAACATGTCACAACTGAATGTTTGTGTTTTTAAAATTAATGTACGTCAAAATGAGCTTAAATTAATGTTTAGTACTTGTTCCAGAGACTAAGTGTAAACACTGCACAAACTTTGGTAATCTTCATAAAGTTGTTAGTTTATAAATCCCAACAAATCTTCAGATAATAAAACATCAACCTAAAGACAGACCTGTTTACCACTGGAAGTCATTCCAATAAAGAGCAGGAAACAGAAATGCAAATCCCATCTCCAAATACAAAATGAGAGAAGGGCTGCTAAGTTCACCAAAAGGTTAACTTGGAATGTGGGAAACTTTCAAAAACAGAATTCTATGTCTGCAAATCTCAGATAAAATTGAAACATCTTAGTGTTCAAAGTTAGTGGCACGCCCATAGAAGAGGAAGAGAGAAGGGGATAACTGAGGAATCACATATTTAAACAAGCAGTATCATGATGAGGCCAAACGGAAGAAATATACTCTGTAACATGAGCACATCTGAAGTTACTTGGTTCTGTTCGCTGAAGTGATATAAAGACTAATGAAAGGAATATACACTCAAGCCTGTTTTACAAGGAAATTAAGTAGAGCATCCTGGTCTGGGGGATTTCAATTCATTCAAAGATGTGGAAGAATTAAATAAGAGCCAGCACAAGATTAAATGAATATGTTAATAGAAAAAGAGTAAAGGAGCATGAAAAACAAATGACAGATAAAAATATTCATATTAATGTTGCCATGGAATAGAAAAAATGCAAAATGTAACCAAATATAAACCATAAAAATAAAACATTTAGTGGAGTGCCTGGGTGGCTCAGTCAATTAAGCATCCAGCTTTGGCTCAGGTCATGATATCGTGGTTTGTGAGTTCAAGCCCCACGTCGGGCTCTACACTGACACCTCAGAACCTGGAGCCAGCTTTGGATGCTGTGTCTACCTCTCTCTAACCATCCCCTATTCACACTCTGTCTCTCTCTCTCTCTCAAAAGTAAATAAACATTAAAAAATTTTTAAACATTTAGTAAAACAAATGCCTCTATAAAGTAGGACTTCAAAACAGAATTATGCAAGGTCAAGGAAGACACAATGAAACAACAGAATTAAAGATAAGTTTGCAAATGTACAAAAGGAATGAGAAAGAAATATAAAGCCATTCCTGAGATTAAAACTACAAAAGTCACTAAGGAAGGAAGGAAAGAATGGAGGGGGGGGGGAGAGAGAGAGAGAGAGAGAGAGAGAGAGAGAGAGAAAGAAAGAAAGAAAGAAAGAAAGAAAGAAAGAAAGAAAGAAAGAAAGAAAGAAAGAAAACCTCAGGTACATGGAGAGCAGGATTTAAAGTGTTATTTTTTAAAAATAAAGTGAAAATGGTTAAAGATCAAAGAGAAAATGATGGCTATGGAAGGCAAAAGAAATCCAGCATACATATAATTTACATTCCTGAGAGAATGGAAATAAAGGGGAAGGAAAAATATTAAAAATGTCATTCAAAAGAACTTTACAAAAATAAAATATGATTCAATGGGGTGCCCGGGTGGCTTAGTTAGTTAAGTGTCCAACTCTTGATTTTGGCTCAGGTCATGAGAATCTTACAGTTCTTGAGATTAATCCCCACGTCAGGCTCCAAGCAGACAGTATGGAGAGGGATTCTCTCTCTCCCTCTCTCTCAAAATAAATAAACTTTTTTTTTAAAGACTCAAATCTGTAAACTGAAAAAGCACATCATGTGTCTGGAAAAACTAGCACAGAATGGTCCACATCAAGACATATCTTAGTAAATGTATCAGATTCCATCAAAAGATAGAATCTAATTTGATCCGGGAAAGCTTAATATAGGACAGCTTATTAATTATAAGAGGGTTTGAGGTAATAAGCAATTGGTTAGTAAGAAGTAAAAACGATGAAAGAATACAAGAATAGCAGATATAAGGAGCAGACACTACCACTAGGGCTAAGATAAGCAGGACCCTCCCAACCCTGCACCAGAACTAAAACCAGACCTTCTTGGAAAATACATAACATAACTGTGACTCATTGGATATTGAAGAACTTGTTGAAAATCCACTCTTTTGTAAAACTGTCATTAGGAAGTTTAGATGCCTTAAAACTTACTGCAAAGCTTCTCAAGAGAGTGCCAGGAGAAGCCATTCAAGGAGAGGTGTCTTGCTGGCGGCATTCCACTGAGAAGTCACTGAAAGAATATTAGGGGAAGTTGCTGGCCACTGGGTGCTGCTGACTGACATGTTACAGGAGCCATGTATAGAGGAAGCAGGGGACCATGGGAGCCAGACACTGGAGCTGGGCAATGGAAAAACCATCCACCCTCTTGAAACCAAACACTAGAAAAGCTCCATGTTGGGAAACGCATGTGCTGGAGATGCTGCCCATGCTGCAACAGCCTGGCACTGAAGAAGCTACCCATGCTGAAGGCAATGGGTATCTGAAGAAGCTACTGGTGCTGAAGGAGCTGGCTAGGGAAGCTGTCCATCATGCATGAACTAGGCCAAGAGAATCCACCCATGCAGCTGAGTGCTAAAGAATCCATTCATCCTTCAGAAGCCTGGCCAGAGAAACACACTTTCTCCTTCTGTTCCCCTCCCTCACCCTGAACAGACAAAATTCAGTATCATGCCATCTGGCAAAAGAGAAATATTTACAGTTCTCCTCAGGGTCCTGGAAACCTGCCAATGGGAATTGTATAGATACTTTAGGATGGGCTGCATTGTTTTCATGTCCAGTTTATCTTTTCCATATATGGAATAAATCACCCATATGAAAAATTATTTCTTCACATATTCTGGGGACTCTTCTTTCTTTAGAGGTAGAAGGAAATGGAAACTATGTAGGATAACAGAGTAGTAAAGGATGTTTTTGTTTAATTAAATTGATAATAAACTTTCCTTCCTAAGTATCCAACTATCTTCCCAATGGCTAGTTGAGAAATGAAAATGCTTCTATGGCTGATTTCTCTGTATTACTGGCCTCTGGGGTGATATTACTGTAAAATTCCCTTTCACTTACTTGGTTTGTCTCTAAGGGCACTCAGAAAAGTTCACTTCCACTGAAAATAAAAAACCATAATCCAAGGAGAAGGTGCCAGGAGTGCTGGCACCTAGTATATTCAGAACATTCACAGAAACAAAAATATAACACTAAATTTAAAACCAAAAAATCTTGCAAGAGTCAGTGATTTTATTAATTCTTTAACCAAGGGATTGAGAAGCCAACAAAGTCTGATAATGCTGCTTTTAAACAATACATTTTAAAACATATAGCTGGGCTATAATCCAAGTTTGAACACCGTTTCATATAAATTAATTAGTAGAGTTTACATATTGATAAAAGTCTTACTCAGACAATAGTGTTAAATTTTGGGAGTTTATTACAAGAAGTTTTGAGGAATGATACAGAAAGGTATTTTTTATGGTTGCCCAAAAAGGAACAAAATTAAAAGGTACAGCACCAATTTAAATCTGACAACCAGCTCCTTTCCTAAAACTGGGTTTGGATTTATTTTCAATCTAATGTTTTAAGAAATATTCTCAGCCTTCAGTTTTATCAAAGAGATTCTAATTGCTGTACCACTTAAAATGAAGCATTTGAGCAAATAAATATAAAGTATTATATCACGAAAAGCTTTTTCACTAAGCTTGCTAATTAGAGGTTTACAGTCCCTAGCTTTAGTCAGAACTTATTAGCCAGCATTAAAATAAATAAATATCTTGCCATAAAGAAATATGGCTAACAGATCAAAGTACAAACAAAGAACAGAATAAGAAATTGTAGTTTTTATACTGAGATCTTAAGGGGGCTATTATACTGTGCATCCACCTCTTTGACCTCCAGATAGTTAGAGACTTCCAGAGAGACCCCAAAGAGATTTCAGAGTAATTCTGAGTCCTATCATCATGTTTAATACTACTCTTACTCCCAATATCTATTTAGACTGTTGAGACATAGACATAACACATGATTTAACTGATATTTATAAAAATAGCTTGTATTTATTGTTTGTCTGCTTGGTAGCTGTGTTAGGTAGAACCTAGATATGAGCAGCAGAAGGGGCGTCCCAAGGCTGAGTCCCAAGTTCTTGAGAGGGGAATAATATAGTCATGAGCTGGAGGCAAGGATTATGATATATAGGTTACACACTGGAAGCCCATAGGCACAACATCTTGACCTTGTGGCTTCCAAGACCTTGGGGCTGACAGACCAAGAGCTACATGAGCATGCAGCTTTCCTCTTCTACCTTTGCCTCAGGGTAAACCCTACACTCATAATGCATTTGCCTTGTGGTTAAAACTCTCCCCCACTCCAATCAAAATTGCACCAGCATTCTTCTCAAAACTAAGACAAACTATCCTAAAGTTTGTATGGAACCACAAAAGACACCGAATAGCCAAAGTAATATAGAAGAAGAAAACCAAAACAGGAGGCATCACCATTCCAGACTTTAACCTCTACTACAAAGCTGTAGTCATGAAGACAGTATGGTATTGGCACAAAAACAGACACATAGACCAATGGAATAGAATAGAGATCTCCGATTTGGACCCAAAAATGTACAGCCAACTAATCTTTGACAAATCAGGAAAGAGTATCCAATGGAAAAGAGACAGCCTCTTTAACAGATGGTGCTGGGAGAACTGGACAGCAACATGCAGAAGAATGAAACTAGATCATTTTCTCACACCGGACACAAAAATAAACTCAAAATGCATAAAGGACCTGAACGTGAGACAGGAAACCATCAAAACCCTAGAGGAGAAAGCAGGAAACAACCTCCTTGACCTCAACCGCACCAATTTCTTACTTGACACATCCTCAAAGGCAAGGAATCAAGAGCAAAAATGAACTATTGGGACCTCATCAAAAATTAAAAGCTTCTGCACGGCAAAGGAAACAATCCATAAAACTAATAGGGAACTGATGGAATGGGAAAGATAGTTGCAAATGACATATCAGATAAAGGACTAGTATCCAAAATCTATAAGGAACTCATCAAACTCCACACCCAAAACAAAAGAAAAAAAAAACAATCCAGTGAAGAAATGGGCAGAAGTTATGAATAGACACTTCTCCAAAGAGGACATCCAGATGGCCAACAGACACAGGAAACGATGCTCAGCATTCCCTCTTCATCAGGGAAATAGAAATCAAAACCACACCGAGATACCACCTTAGGCCAGTCAGAGTGGCTAAAATGAGCAAATCAGAGAACTCTAGATGCTGGCGAGGATGTGGAGAAACGGGCACCCTCCTACACTGTTGGTGGGAATGTAAACTGGTACAGCCCCTCTGGAAAACAGTGTGGAGGTTCCTCAGGAAACTAACAATAGAACTCCCCTATGACCCAGCGATAGCACTGCTAGGAATTTACCCAAGGGATACAGGAGTGCTGATGCATAGGAGCACGTGTACCCCAATGTTCATAGCAGCACTCTCAACAATAGCCAAAACATGGAAAGAGCCTAAGTGTCCATCAACTGACAAATGGATCAGGAAGATGTGGTTTATCTATACCATGGAATACTACATGGCAATGAGAAACAATGAAATCTGGCCATGTGTAGCAACATGGATGGACCTTGAGGGTGTTATGCTGAGCGAAATAAGTCAGGCAGAGAAGGACAAATATCATATGTTTGCACGTATAGGAGGATTAGGAGGAACTTAATGGAGGACCGAGGGGGAGAAGGGGGGGAAATAATGGGGGAGAGGGAGGGAGGCAAACCATGAGAGACTCTTGAATGCTGAGACCAAACTGAGGACTAATGGGTATGGGGGGGAGGGGAAAGGGCATGATAGGCATGGAGGAGGGCACTTGTGGGGATGAGCACTGGGTGTTATATGGAAACCAACTTGACAATAAAATATTTTTTAAAATACTGTATGTTAACTAACTGGTATTTAAATAAAAACTTTAAAACACTTTTTAAAAAGGAAATAAAAATACATATAACTCTGATTCTAATTCTACATTATTTCTGGTAGAATTTTTTTCCTTAGCTATAAATACATATATAGAACTACATATATACTACTAGTTCTTGCACCTAGCTCATCTTCTGGAATCTACAACTGAACATGTCCAAAGCTAAGTTTGTTATCTCCTCTAAAACCTACACTGCCACCTCTGTGTCTCAGCCAATGGCACCACCATTTGCTATTATGCCCATGTCAAAAATATGACATCTTCTTACTTTCTACATTTTCCTACTGTTCAAACCAATAAACACTTTATTACCAATATGCCTCTTTAATACCATTGTTTTAGTCCTCTCCCCTCCACTTCCCACTCACCTGCCTTATTTCAGTACATAATTTTTGTTATGAAGAATTGCCATTAATGGCTCCCCTAACTCATCTCATTTTTCTACAAATTTTCTGGCCTACTGCTTTCAAAGCCTTGTACAAGCCACACAAAGATCATCAGTTTCCTAGCTATATGGCCATAATTAAATTTAACCAGAAGCTGTTTCACACAGACTGATCACCCTTATTCTGAAAGAAGTGATTTAATATGTTCTTTTCTCAACAAAAATTTTGGTGTTTTCCAAAAAGCAAAACTGTCCAGTTCTGGTATTATGAAAATTATGTGTGAATTCAGGCACAATTTCCCAAGGCTTCCATAGTGAGAAATCTATAGTAATAAAATGCTCTATATGTCAAAAGCAAAAGATAATTGCTTTCGTGCTTAAAGAGGTCATGTTTGAAGAATCTACCCAATCTTTATGCCCTCCATAAGAACCTCTCTTTTTCCCATGAAAAGAGGTAAACTATCCAAGCCATGATCATATTATTGACTTTGGGTTGACTACTTTCTTCAGAGAAACTACTGCCATTGTTTGAAAATTCATTTAAGCTAGGCCAATCAGTTTCTCTCCCAGGAGTTTGAATTTGATATTGAAAGATGGTTGTCAGTCTCCATTGGGTACCACTAAGGACTCTGAAAGAGAGAAAAGCTAGGGCAGACACACAAAAAGAGCAGAGATGGCAGAATGTGGCCTCAATGAACCAAAGGAAATCTTTTTCTCCCTCTTTTCAGTTCCTGGATCCAGTCCATGTAGTTTAGAAATACTTCCTGCATTTGGATTTAAGAAACGGCCTGATTCCTTAAAATAAGTTCTTTACTGGGGGTGAATTTCCAATACCAATAAAAGATTATAGAGTAAACCAAAGCTAAATTCTTCTAGTTATCCATCCTCAAAAAAATCCCCTTAAAAATAAACTATTTTCCATGAATACTGAGTATTTTCACATCTATTAATGCTTTAACCAAAGAATATATCCCATATCTTGTAAAAATAGATCAAACAGTCTAAAATGTCAAAATTTAAAATGAAAATATCGGCCATTTTGCTTTATAGAAATGCTCCCCACTTCTTCCATCCTCACCTAGAAAATGACACTGTTTGTATGGCATACTGAAATGAATGGAATGCATGAGCTCACAGGCCCAGGCTTCCTAAAGATGGAGAGGATCAATGTCTTACACACATACTTGTCTGTGGTATACCAGTATGCCCCAGTATACCAGTTAGAGATCTCTGAATAAAATATATTGCATAATTGAAAACCATATCCCTATCTTCAAAGAGCTTAAGATTGTATTCTATGTATAGTACCAAACACTGACGGAATTTAAAAACAGGATAGAGAATCTTCTGGATGAGACTACTGAGGAAGAGCTTATAACCCAGAAATGGTACTAACCTTGGTTGTAATAAGTACTAGTAAGGAGGAGGGGGAAGTTCAGAGCTTTTGAAAAGAATCAACGTCTAATTAAACAGAATGGAATAATCCGAAAAGCATCAGATGCCACCATAAAGAAAGCAAGGGAATAAAAAGAACAAATACCACTACACGGACAAGAAGAACAGCAGGAGATTCAGTAGCAGATGAGAGATTTAAGAAATATATCACAGATAGAAAGCACAAGGAGAATGATAATTGGCCTATCAGGGAAGGAGAAGCTTCAATCTAAAGTCTCTGCAGAGATGGCTATTGATGAAAGCTGAGTGAATTCATCTGTAGAACTCTTGAGTTGTTAAGGACTTGGAGATAACTTCATACTTCAGATACTGATACTTCTAGAGTATCAGAAGGTAGAAGTAATATGCAGGCTAAATACAGATACTGGTTGAGATCACATAATGGTCCCCTCTACTATCTTGCTTAACTAAGCAAACACTCCATTCCTACTACCACCACACCTCTAACCTAGGCAAGATAGGAAAAATTAATTCTTTGGAAAATATGAACCAGAAAGGCTGTAGGTTTTGGGGAAGTCAAATGGAAGAGAAAGCAGAGGATATGAACACACACACATACACACACATACACACACATACACACACACACACACACACACACACACACACACCAGAGTTGTCTCTCCCGATCCATCTTTCCGAACACTTACAGCCAGATTAGTATTTCCCAAGCACCATATTGGAGGATCTTTCTCTGGAGAAGCCAATCAACCCAAAGAAAAGAACTACAGATACTGACTTTTAAGGATCTCTTCACAAAAAGCCTAAAGCACCACTCAGTCACCCAGCCCTACCTACTCACATACCATTTCTAATCAGTCCCTTACTCTTAAACATAAACAGACAGCAAAAGATCACTAAACATTTAAGAAAAGCCTCCACACTGAGAGAAAGAGATCAAAACACAGAAAGAAAGAAAGCTGTAGAAATCAGATAGAAAATTTAAAGAGAAAAATGTATTATTAATATTATCAGAAAGATAAAAGAAATCATTCCATCCACAAAAACAAAACCACTGTGGAAAGAAGTGACCCAAAAATAAGAAAGAGCATTTGGAAATTAAAATATCAGAGTTGGAAAAAAATTCAATTAAAAATCTAGAAGATACAGTAAATGAAATCTCCCAAAAAATAAAAATGATTAGAGCTAAAGAGTTGGGAAATAACTGAGAAAAGAGACTTAAAGGATTAATCTATCAGATCTAAAGTCTGAATAATAAAAGTTACAGGAAGATGGAACAGAAACAACTGAAAGGGATAAATTCATCAAAAAATAATTGTATAAAGAATGTACAAGGACTCCAGGAGTTGAATTTACAAAACAAGCAGCTCCAGTGAATACCTAATACAATGAAGGAGAATAGACCTAGTTATGGCACATTGTGATAACATTTCAGAATACCAGAAGCAAAGGGAATTTAAAATGTGCAGAGTTGGGATGCCTGGGTGGCTCAGTCAGTCAAGGATCTGACCTGATCTTTGCTTCGCTGAGGCCATGATCTCACATTTAGTGAGACTGAGCCCTGCATTGGCCTCTGGGCTAGCTGCTTGGGATTCTTTCTCTCCTTCTTTGCCTGTCATCCACTCAGGTATGTGCTCTCCATTTCTCCCTCTCCCTCAAAATAAATGAATAAACTTTAAAATCTTCCCAAGTAAAATTCAAGTCATATACAAAAGACCTATATTCAGAATGGCATGAAATTCAGTATTTTCAAAATACTAAGGAAAAATTATTTTAACTCCAGATACAATATCCAGCCAAAGTATCAGTGAAGTGTGAGAGGAAAGTAAGTGAAATTTTGGATATGCAATAAATTTTAAAAGTTTGGAAGCCATGGGAGATGTGCCTCAGAAAAAGACGAAATACAAGAAAAAGAGATGAAGACACAGACAGAATCCAGCAAACAGTAAAGCCAACTCAGGATAGAGTGACTAGGATGACAGGAATTCACCAGGCCAAAGAAACAACTGATCCAGATAGAAAAAGTAAAATGGAAAGATCTCAGAGGAATGTAAAAAATTCATGAAATCGATAGGCTATCTGAAAAACAGAACCCTTAGAAATTAATATTGATAAGCATAAGATAGAGCCCTTAAAAACTGATGGTAGGTATGTTGAAAAGTAATCCAAGAGGGAAAAAAAAGGAAATGGTTATTTTCTATGAAGAAAAAACTTTTATGAGAAATAGTCATAGACTACTACTGGGCTTTGTAGTAAATAATATTTTCATAGTCATAAAAAAGTAAAAACTGAATATTGACATGTCCCGAAATTATTTTATTATTATATCAGAAGAATAGCTGGGCAGGAAAGTAAAGTGTGAGGAAAGAATACTAATTCAGAGAGCCTTACCTTGAGAGAAAATCAACAGGTAATGTGGAGGAAAATACTAGAAGAAACACATGAAAGAAATAAAAATGGTTGCCTCTGGGAAAGGGGACCAATTATTATTTAGAGGGGAGAGTCAGAGGACTGCAGTTTTTCATTATTTTTTTATTTTTCACAAGCATGAATTATTTTGAAAAATAAGTGAGGATGAATGAAATAGCCTTAAATTCTATATGTTCAAAGAATATTTGTGCCATTTCCTCTTTTTTTCTTATATGAAGAACTTAAAGGAGGTTTTATTTTTTTTTTCCAGGATGGGAATGTATGTTTTATTTTATTTTATTTTTTTTACAAATAGTTTATTGTCAGGCTGGTTTCCATATAACATCCAGTGCTCATCCCCACACGTGCCCTCCTCCATGCGCATCTCTCCCCCAACCCCCATCAGTCCTCAGTTTGTTCTCAGCATTCAAGAGTCTCTCATGGTTTGCCTCTCTCCCCCTCCCCCACTATTTCCCCCCCTTCTCCCCCTCGGTCCTCTATTAAGTTCCTCCTAATCCTCCTATACGTGCAAACATATGGTATTTGTCTTTCTCTGCCTGATTTCACTCAGCATAACACCCTCAAGGTCCATCCATGTTGATACACATGGCCAGATTTCATTCTTTCTCATTGCCGTATAGTATTCCATCGTATAGATAAACCACGTCTTCTTGATCCATTCGTCAGTTGATGGACACTTAGGCTCTTTCCATGTTTTGGCTACTGTTGAGAGTGCTGCTATGAACATTAGGGTACATGTGCCCCTATGCATCAGCACTCCTGTATACCTCACTGAGATATTTTCATTGCTAATTTATCCATACATACATGAAAATGTTTACATTTGGATAATGACAGGCTTATTAACTGCTCTAAGCTAAATTTCTTGAACTACAAAAGATAAAATCTCAGGTCAGTGAAAAACATGAAACTGTTAAAGTGAGATTTCTTGGCACAGATTGCTAAGAAAGGAAAATCTGTAAAGACCATCATATATACAGAGAATTAGCATTTTATTTTATAAAACATTGATGTTATCTTTAAGTAATAGTGAGTAAACAATATAATAGTTAAAAATTATTTTTTAAAACTGTGCAATAGTTTTTGGTCATATAACTTTCTTGACTGTTGGGTTTTTTTTTTTTCCCAGAGAAAAATCTCATATATTTCATTGAGCTTATTTGTAAGCTAAGCACTCCATCCCTCTCTCCATTGTTCAAACAAATCCCCAATGGCCTCCCTGAGTTAAATTAGCAGAATAATAATATTTCATGGCTCATTAATGCATAGAATCAAGTAACGGATCCCAGCTCAGCAATGTAAAGAGAGAAGCAATGGGGTGTGTCCCATTGTGTTAACTCCACAGTGTGCCTATAGGCCTCAACCAAAAGATATAAGTTAAGGATTAAATATAACTGTAAAGCAATTGCATGAAAGAAATTAATTAAAAAGATATATTTTAACAAAAAGAGCTAGTGCAATTTAAATTGTTCTCACTTGTTTGTAGATTAACAATACCTGTGTTTATTTGTAAGCCAAATTTCTGCTGCAACTCAACTGCACTTCATGTTTACAAGTCCTCCTTTGCCTCTCTGAGCAGTAACAATGTTCATATTTGTATTCTATTCATATTTTAATAGTTCAGGAGACTTCATATTTGAGTCATTACACTCAAGTGACTTCTTCAGTTGCATTTTAAGGGTTTTCTAACCAAGAGGAGGTGTGCATATCCCCAGGAGAAGCACAAGACAATCTTCTGGGCATATGTAAAGAAAAATATTGGGATTTCCATATCTTTTTTTTTCACTTTTCAGTGTTTATTTATTTATTTTTTTTACAAATAGTTTATTGTCAAGTTGGTTTCCATATAACACCCAGTGCTCATCCCCACAAGTGCCCCTCTCCGTGCCCATCCCCCTCTCCCCCCTCCCACATCCATCAGTCCTCAGTTTTTGTCAGCATTCAAGAGTCTCTCATGGTTTACCTCTCCTCCCCCATATCTATCTATTTTTTCAAAAAATAAAAAATAACATGAGAGTCTGTATTTAATATACAAATTATCACTGGCATCCTTGCTCAGTAAGTATATCAGAGATCCCACATCTCATACAGTGAGCAAAACATCCTAAAGAAAGTAAATAGTCCAGGCACAGAGGAATAAATTGTGGTGTTCTCATGCACTCATTCTCTTATTTCAGCAGATTATATCTTACAGCCTTTTACAAGAGAACCAATTAGGATTTGCAGATTATATTGTCAAGTGTTATCTAAACTAATTTTCACAAGAACAAAAAATTAATTTAAAATATTCTGACAAAGACATCACATGTAGAAGATAATGCCAATGATGCAAACATGTAAGTGAACGAGAAAATAGCAGCATGGAAAGTTCTACTCCTGGCATAAGTTCCTTAATGTGTACATTATGAGATAAAAACAAAGATGATCTAATTATATCAAAGAGCTGTTCAAAATTTCAAAATTATCAGAACAACTATTTAAATTATTCTCTTGCATCCACGATCAGTCGAATATGAACATTCTCATGCATATATTCTTCATTGTGAATAACTAGTCAGGATAACATGCAACCCTTAAAATTAACCTGACATTTTAAAACATTGTCTAATTCACTTTTGCCTTATTCTTTTTAACTTTTGTATGCTTCTGGTAGCATATGAAATATTTTACCATTTATATTTCAGTTATTTTTTATTTATTAAAAAGGCAGGTTAGTGGATTAACAGCATGAACATAGAACCAGACTGCCAAATTCTGCTACTTACTACTGACATAAACAACTTATTTAATCTCTCTATGCCTCAGTGCTTGTGTTTTTGTTTTGTTTATTTATTTTGAGAGAGAGAAAGGAGTGTGAGCAGGGGAGGGGGAGTGCGAGGGAGGGTGAGAATCCCAAGCAGGATCCCACACTTTCAGAGCAGATCCCAGTGCAGGATTTGATCTCACAGACCATAAGATCATTACTTGAGATAAAATTAAGACTCAGATGCTTAACTGACTAACCCAAGTGCCCCTGCCTCTGTTTTTTCTTATGTAAAGTGGTAATAATTATAGTACCTATTTCACGGGACTGTCACAAAGAAAAATTAGCTAAAATTTATAGAGTTCTTACAACAGTGCCTTGAACATAGTAAATTCTACATACGTATAATTAAACTAAATTAAAATATTAAAGAAATTAATGTATATGTATTGGGATATATCCTCAGTTTTTTTTACAGACGTGTGTATGCAGTCAACAAAGTTTGAAGCCCACTGTTCTAGAGAAGTCTTGTCACATTTGTTACTTGAGAACTTAAAGTTGTAATAAAGGAAGAACAGAAATAATATGTTTAAAATAAACAACAAGTTACATATCAGTTACACATGGCTAACAAAATACTGTGATTCCCAAAAGAATCACTCTATCAAGTGTACCTTATGCTAATGTTTATATTGATTCATATCCTCTAAGCACCAAAAACTGAACATGGGAGACATGCAGGAGCCTTCCCAGATAATATAAAATCAGCATATATAACAATTTAAACAATTAATGGTTATTGATGGCCAAATATGCACAGTATGTTTGTGACTCCTACCTCAAGAGCCCAGTCATAGCTACGTATACAAATTATTACAATGCAATGAGAAAAACTGTTCATTAATGGAGCATAAAAATGACATTTGGAGCATTACTGGCTCTAACTGGGAAGCTGAGGGATGCCTTTTAGAAGATCTAGGTATCATTGTAGATGATTACCAGGATGATTTTATATTGGACTAAACCATACATATTAACATAAAGCATGAAGTTAACAAGACTGTAAGAATTAATATTGTTGAAGTGTCCATACTATCCAAAACTAGCTACAAATCCAATGTAATACCTGTCAAAATTCCAAAATCATTCATAGAAATAGAAAAACCAACCCTAAGATTTGTATGCAAAGGCCCCAAATAGCCAAAGCAATCTTGAAAAAGAGAAAGGGAGAAAATAAAGGGAGAAATTCTACTGCAAGGCAGGCTACAGAGTTGAAGTCAATAGCAAGCTATGTGAGGAGTTAGTTCTGCCTGAAAAACTATGGCTAGAACAGTGGGGAATGTAGCAGTAGAGTGGGGACAGAATCTTGTCCAGACAAGACTGAAAGCCAGGGAGAAAGATTCTATCCAATATAAACATAAACAATCAAAAATGAGGGAATAAACAGGGGCATTAGGAGCCAAGCCAGAAGAAATCAAAGCATCTGCGGAGCAAAAGTGTGATTCATCAAGAGAATCTCTGATAAAAGAGTAAAAGAAAGATATAGGAATAGGAGGGCAGTTCTGGACATGATTTACAGGGCTCCAGCCATGCCAAGACTGTCACTCAAAGGCAGAGTAAAACACAGTCCTTCAGTTACCAACTTCAAGGACCAACAGGAAGAAACTGAAGAAGAAAAAAAGAACAGCAAAAGTGCATACAGTGGAGAAGGACTTTGAGTTGTTAGTGACTTTTGCTTGAGAGACACGTTTATTCTGAAGATCTAAAGGTCCCTTTCCTCATTTATAGCTTCCCTCCAAGATCTCAGTCCCAATATTATCAACAAACCAGACAATTTGCCCAAATACAGGATGTTCTTTCAAATCTCCAGATTTTTCCTTAGGCTTCTTTCTGTGACTGAAACACCTTCTCCTCCAAGGCCAGGTACCCAAATATGACCACTGAATTTTTAATGTCTATTGATTACACAAGTTTTCTTTTGGTGACACTCAATGTAGTGAGCCCACTGAGGTAGGTATAGCAAAGTAACCAGAAACTAGATAGAAAACTGTCTTCTAAGGAACAATATTCCCAGAAAGGGCTCCTGTGATCCTAATAAAGTGGTTCCCAAAGTTACTGCTAACTTGGGTCCCTCTCATAGAAAAACTAAAATTCTCTTAGTAGGAAATTAAGTAAGCAAAGATATTCCCAATTCCTCTTAGTACCAAAAGCCTGAGGAATTTCCCACACATCAGGATGCGTATCAAGGACTTGGCATTTAGCACCCTCTGTGCCATTTCCCAAAACCACCAAATTATCATTGCCCTTTTCAGATGGGGCATCCTAATGTTACTTACTTCCCAGGCAAACTGTGGAATGCCACATTCATCATTTTGCATATTTCAGGTTTGATTGTATTGGTTGAATTTGAGTTTCAAACCTTGAAAAACTGATTTTCAGATATTTTACAGATGTATGAGAAATTTTCTTTTTTTTGAGAAATTGTTCTTTTTTAGGACTAGAAAGATGAAGGCATAATTAGTTTGCTTAAACAGTAGAATATCAGTGATTTACTCATACTGAGCTCAGCACTAAGATCATGCTGTTTCTTTAGCATTTTCTGACTGATAAGGTAGGAACCCCATGAGTCTAAAAATTCTGTATTAACAACTAAAGGGAATGTAACTGGGCTTTGATGTTGAAGGTCCTAGACCACCTATGGGATTATAATACCAACTGATCATGGGCCAATTTACTGTTTAATACTAACACAATGCCCAAGTCCATCACACAGCTCATTGGATTTTGTATGACACTGGTCTCTCACTGAAGTGTTGCCATTTTGCAATAGTACGATCTATTCTGGAGGGCACTGCAGACCAAGTGCTTTCACATCAGTTCCAGCACTTATATTAACACATTTTAAAGTGGATATTTCCATTCTTATTTTGCCACTCTTGTCATTACTTGAAGCTCAAGGTGTGCCCTAAAAGCTACTTTTAAAATATGCGCCTATCAAATATGCCTCTGCCTGTGTTCTCTGAAACTAGGCCATTTTCGCTGTATCTTTGAATAATATAATCTGAGTTAATATTTACTTACTCAGTGGTAGGTACAACACTGAGTGCTTTTACTCAGATTAATCCATCCAATCCCCATGCTATTATTAGACCAGAGTACTTAAGGTTAGAGAAGCTAAATCATTTGCCATAGGTAACAGAGCTGGTGAGTGTCAGAACCAGTATGGTTTGGAGGGGGGTGGTTTCCTCTAATTTCAGAGGGTGGGGGGAGAGGCAGAGGGAGCGAGAGAGAGAGAGAGAGAGGGAGAAAGAGAGAATCTCAAACTTAGCATGGAGTCTAATGCAGGGCTTGATCCCATGATCATGACCTAAGCCAAAATCAAGAGTTGGATGCTCAACCTACTGAGCCATCCAGGAACCTCAGAACCAATTTTTAAAAAAATTTTTTAATGTTTTATTTATTTCTGAGAGAGACAGAGACAGACAGTGTGAGCAGGGGAGGGTCAGAGAGAGAGGGAGATACAGAATCTGAAACAGGCTTTAGGCTCTGAGCTAGCTGTCAGCACAGAGCCCAATGTGGGGCTCGAACCCACGAACCGTGAGATCATGACCTGAGCCAAAGTCAGATGCTTAACCGACTGAGCAACCCAGGCGCCTCCAGAACCAATTTTTTAAGTGGAGAGAAAACTGGAGCTCACTCATACCATTTTTAATGTTTGAAAAATGATTATTTTTATTTATATTTGGAAAGACCTATCATTAATTTTGTTTGAATATCTTATCTGGACCCCACAAAAGGACTCCAGAATCACTCTGGAACCTGTGAGAGATTTAGACTAGTTACTTTTTAAGGAGCATAGTTTTGAATATATCCCAAAGGATATTATGTGGTCAGTCAGATGCCTAGAAAGATCATTTCTACTCATTTGGCCATATTATTCATTCATCCTTAGAAGAAGAAAACAAAAAAGATAGAGGTACAACTTTCAACAAGCACTGAAGATATTAACAATGTTAACACACTTAGGACCTGATATTTCCCTTAAACATTCTCTGAGCAAAATTTGATTCCTAGGGTATCAGGAAAGGTTTAGATTTCAGCTCCTCCACTGGACCTTGTGTGTGTGACCTTGGATATGCTATTTACCTTCTGAATCTCAGTTTCCTCCATTGTAAAATGGAAATACTCTACCTTGCAGGGTAGATTAGATGATTAGAATAATGAAAACTGGATTTCAGATGCTCAAAAAATTTTAGACATTTGTCATCATCATTATCATGATTCTCCTTATCATCAGAACTTCTTCTAATGGTCAGAAAGCTTCTTAAGATCATCTTTTCCCCATACATAACAGTAGGGATTACACTGAAGACAGCTCTGTAAGATCATAGATTCTTTCTTTAAATAATTGGACTCATATTATATTTATTCCTCTACATGATGACGTGTACAGCAAAACATAATTGTCCTCTTCCTGTCTTTTTTCCCCTCTGAAACTGGAATTAGAAACAATTCCCCACATGTTATCATAGATTCTTCCCTCAATAAGAGAAAACTTGGATCCCCATTGATGCATGGAATTCTATTCTTTAGTGTTTTTTAGTTTCTATTAGGTCTCAGCTTTTGTATTTTTGTTCTCATTATTTTTGAGGGTCAACTTTATACAAATGGAAGGGTATCAGGGCTATGGTGAGGGGTCATTCACCTTCCCTGAGACTGGGCTTCATGATAAAGATGTCTCTGCAACCCAGGGGAGACAGTATTCCAAAGTAAGAGAGAAGTTTCTCTGTCTCTCTATGAAAATTCTCTCGGTTGAACAATTAGTTGATAGGACAACATTCTGGGAAGGCACACAATCCCACTACACTGCTACCTCAGAATGATAGTTTATTACATAAACTGTGAACCCTGTTAAAAGATTGCTAGTCACTGGTCAGAGCTGAATAGGAACCCCAGTGCTTGCATAGTACGTACTATCTTAACTAAAACACTGCAGATAACTGTCTGTATGTCAGAGAATTACTTCAGAATTCAGGGAAATGGTTTAAGACCCTAAAGTAATGGACAGCAGATGACAGATTCCCCCACAATGCCCAGATGAGAACTATAGATGATGCTGATGTATACTCATTGTGGAAGTTTGTTGGGGAACTGTGCGTGGAACCATGTTGCTCATTGAGGCTGCATGGGTAAAGATTGGCATATGGTGGGTATGTTGAATATAAAAGACAGGGGTCTGATCATAAAACCTGTGGGACTAGGACCAGAGTAGAAATAATGCAGTGATTTTTTAAAAACTTTTATCCAAGACTATTTTATTGCTAACTCTTTAATAAAATCTAGTAAAGTATTAATATAATAACATTAAGTTAAAAATAAATTTCTGTTGTAACATTACAAAAGAAGCATTAAATGATAAGGAAAATAAAAGATCAAAAAATGTTTATACACTTGACGAAATAAACATATAATGGATAAAGAGTAAAAGTAGACTCTGTATTGTTTTTTAATTGGTTACTAATAAGGTTTAAATGATCAGAAAGCAATAAACATAAAATTTCATAATTCAAATTTTAAAAAGCAATAGCAATAATATCCTACAATTTCATCTTAAATTATGGCTTATAATACCAATTGACATGTTCTAAGATCTACCAATTTGCAAGTATGAAAGTTCAGTTTGAGCAATACATACCTGTTAGAACAGAAAAAAAAAAAAAACCACAAAGGAAAAAAACCACACAAAACAACACAAAAACAGAACACTGACAACACCAAATGCTGTAGAGAATGTTGAGCAACAGGGACTTTGCTTATTCATTATGGGTGGGAATACAGAATTGTATAGCTTCTTTGAAAGTTTGGTGATCTCTTACAAAATTAAACATACGCTTACTATGTAAGCCAGCAATCACAATGCTTGGTATCTACTGAAAAAACAAAACAAAACTGAAAACTGAAAACTTATGTTCACATGAAAACCTGCACATGGATGTTTAAAGAAGCTTTATTTATAATCACCCAAACTTGAAAGCAACCAAGATATCCTTCAATAAGTGAAAGGAAAAATAAATATCATGTACAATAGGTACATCAAGACAATGGAATATTATTCAGTGCTAACAAGAAATGAGCTATCAAGCCATGAAAAGACATGGAGAAACTTAAGTGCATATTACTAAGTGAGAGAAGGCAATCTGGAAAGTTTACACACTGTGTGATTCCAACTATATGACATTCTGGACAAGGCAAACTATGGAGATAGTGAAAAGATCAGTGATTGCCAGAGGTTGGGAAGGGGGGGGTGGAATGAATATAGAGCACAGATGATTTTTACCACAATGAAATTAGTCTGTATGATACTATAATGGATAGATACATGGTGGATACATGTTATAATACATGTTACACTTTTTTCAAAACCCATAGAACAAGAACAAAACCCATACATCACCAAGTGTGAATTCTAACATAAACTATGGACTTTGGGAGATTGCAATGAATCAGTATAGGTTCATCATTGTAAGAAATATACTACTGTGGTACAGGTTGTTGACAGTGGGGGAGGTTGTGTGTGTGAGGACAGAGAGTAATAGAAACTCTGTACTTTCTGCTCAATTTTTCTGCGAAATTACAACTACTATATTCTTCTTTCATAAAGTCTATTAAATTTTTTTCCAGTTTGTAATATACCTATAAATTCATATATATTTAATTGCATTTTGGATCAGCGCATAATATTGGGTTTGAGATACATAAAGTTGTAAAACAAAAGCTATACCCCTCTATCCCAAGAAAATGAGTTTTAAAAAAAACACCAAATCTAAAATTTTTAGTGTCTATGTTTTTAGAATAAATGGCATGCCCCTTAAAATTCTAGAAAGGTACTATGAGAGAACTAAAATGCAGTTTCCTTAAACTAAAAGTAATAATTAAACAAGATCACATTTTTCATCTATAAATGTTTCTCCCATGGTAACTTACTCACTGGATTATGGATCTCAGTTCTCTGGGGAAAACAACAAATCCATATGAAAATTCTATATAGAGTTGATGTCTCCATTCCCAGTTTATCTGATAGATATGCATAATCGTCCATGTTCAAATGTTCAGATGGTTCCCTGGTACTTATGGACTAAACAATAGACAAGTTACTTCAGGAAAGATAAGTGTAAATTTAATATTAGAAATTTCCCTCCAATTTTTTTTCACTCTTTATCAGTATACAATCATTATGAGTCATCTTCATGTGTAGGTTTCACAAATACAGCGAGGCACAAAGCAATGTGTTCATCTCTTCTGGAAGCAACAAAGGACATAAAGCTTATTGTCAATATCTCATATCTGATCACATCCTGGAAAATGTAGTTTGTCTCAGATAAATTTTCTAAGATTTAAAATGATGATATATTCTAAAAATCTAATACAATCCATTAATCCTTGGGGGAAAGAACAAGGAAATGGTTCATTCTTAGAAATATACCCTTTAAATGAGGATTATGGTGAACAATTTATATTTTTAAGATGCTAAAATATTCTAAGAAATCCTGATTTACTCTGTTAAGTCATAGCTCCACAAAATTAAGCAAAATTCATCTTTTAAACATTCAGGCCAAGAAAAGTAAACTGAAATACAACATTGTGTGTGGTTCCTTTAAAAATGTATGTAAGATCAAAAATATATATTTGTGAAATCAAAATTAGAAGCTTTATTCTTTCCATGAAAAAGGAGAATAGTCAAGGAAGATAATATGTGTGAGAAATCTAAAATAGCGATTATATAATTGTGTTTATTATACTTGGCTGGCCAATTTGTTGGAATGTATCACTCTGAGAGGGAACATTTATAATCTCCTACTGCCATCTTATGTAATGTTTTGTCATTGCACAACAAAAGGAGGAATATACATTAAGGAAAAGCAAGAATACTTTCTGGAAGTTATGTATCAACTCACATTTCTCACATAAAAATTAAATACCTATTGTTCTATCCCCTATCTATTTACAATAAGATTTTTTAAGTTTGCTCATTGAGCAATTTCTTTTATTAATAATTCTTTTCTATTAATTTCTTAAACTTCCTATTCTGATTATACTTGTATTTCTTACATACAGTTTATTATAATATAAAATGCTATGTACATGAGTGATAAATACAAAATCTGGAGAGTAAACTGTATCACAATAAAACAGAAACATAAAGGCACAGTTCTATTCATTTTGTAGTTGTTGCTTTTTTTGTTTTATTGTTTGTTTGTTTGATTTTCATAGTTCTATTCTTTAAAGCAACAGAATTCAACACACTTCTTATGGAAGTTTATCCTGAAATCAGCCAAGTCACAATTTTAAATAGCAGATTTTTAATTTAATGTCCCCATTGTAAATACATGCCAGCATTTAAATCTAAAAACCACACTGTAGGGGAGCCTAGGTAGCTCAGTTGGTTAAACATCTGACTCTTGATTTCTGCTCAGGTCATCTTGAACCTACTTGAATTCTGCTCTGGTCAACATCCCAGTTGTAAGATCAAGCTCTATGCTGAGGGTGGAGCCTGCTTGGGATTCTCTCTCTCCCTCTCCCTGTGCCCCTCTCCTGCTCATGCACTCTCTCTCTCTCAAAATAAATAAAAAATAAACAAACATTTTTAAACAAAAATAAATAAAATAAAATCACAATGTAAGTCTACAAATTTGCATTTATTTTTCTATAAATTCTCACACAACTCATTTTTAATACATGACACTAATCAATGACTATCCCAAAGACCATAATATACAATGCAGTGTGGAAAGCTATTTGACTATTTAACACCAACATCCCAACTATTAGAGAAATATAACAAATAGGAAAATTAGGAATATGCTCATTCACGAATAACTAAAACAACAACAACATATCAACTACAATGGCTTAAACAAATAAGAAGTCATCTACACAAAGAGTATGTTGCCTTTGATTCTATTTCTCAACAATGTCATCAATTACTAAGGCTCTTTCCAGCCTTCCATTCTGCCATCCTTAGGATATTGACCTTTGTCCTCATGCTTGTCACTTCATGGTCACAAAAATGGTTGTTATTATTCCAGACAATAAATCAATGTCAAGACTAGAACAAAATGAAAAAAGAGAAAGCACCAGATAAACACATCCCATATTATTGTTATTAATCTCATGGCCAGGACTATTCCATTTGCCCATTTCTAGCTGCAAAGGAAGCTGGGGAAAAAGTATTTACCTCAGCACAGGTTACTGTGGACAAAATTAGAAAGATTCAGGGAGGAATGGATAGTGAGAAGAAATAAACAATGCCACAAGGAATGAGATTAACATTGATCTATAATTAAGACTTTCTGTCCAAATGGTAGGTTAAGCTGTAGTAGAAAGCATGTCTCTCTTTCCAAACACATACTAATCCTAGGTAACATGTTAGGGAAGATATACATTAGCTAATAAGCTTGAAGCAAATAATAGAAATGTTCCAGTGTCATACACAAAGAAAACCAATAATAATGGCTGAGAGCTGAAGTCCATATTCCACAGAGATAATTGCAATGCTTATACCCAAATGGCAGAAGCGGAGATGCTAGACCCAGTGTACATGTAAGAGCTGGCACTGACCTGGAAGGAGAGGTCTGGCCAGGAGAATACCTCCCACCAATGTAAGTACCCACACACATATGGGCAGTGAACCCCAGACCTGGGCCAAACCAGAGTCTTCTGTAAGAAATCAGAGCATCTAGCCTGCATTGCATGCAGGTGTGGAGCCTGAATTCTGACACAACTCACCCAGAATAAAAACTCCAAGGAGTTAATGGAAATGGTCTAAAACGGATTAACCATATACTGGGGACCAGATAATCTCCTCAAAGGGACACCTTAATAACCCACAACACATAGAAGATAATTATTACAAAAAAATGAACTTGCTGGCAAATAAACAAAAGCATAAAGACATGCATGAGTGGCACAATCGTCCCCAGGAAACTACCTATAGTCTTTTCTGAGTCTTGTCAGACTCTTTTCAACTTTAACAAATAATAACCCTAAACATAATCCATACTAAGTCCTTGGGAGTTAGGGAAGGGAAACAAACAAACAAAAAATACTAAAAAAAACAAGAAATTTGACTTGCCCCTTTCTTCCCACGACCCTGAAATGAGCTTACGTGTCATTCATAGAAAACAAAAGGGCTAAAGGACATAGGGTCATTTACAAGAATAAATCAATATAAAACTAACTGAATTTTAGAGAGTTAAAGGATATAGGACAGAGATCATAAAATTGAAAACTGCAAATATATACTCTCTGGCCCTGTGAGTCTCTACAACATTTTCACAAAGATGAATGTAGTAGACCTAATGAGGGAATCAGCTGAAAAAAGAACCTTAAAGGGGATGAATTTTCAGCTGAATTTGGAAAGATCTGTGGTATCACGAAAGAGACACAAATCATCAGAATACTGCTGACTCATCTTTCTATATTCACAGGCTTATGTCCAATCCTAATTATACAAATTTAAATGAGTCTTAGAGAAACTGGAAAAATCCATAGATGTTAACCTTTGTCCAGGAGATGGAACGTCAGTATCAGGAGCAAATATTAAATGGATTTGCTTCATTTCATATAGAAGATACATGAGTGCTCTGTTCAAATTCTTATTTCAGTGTAATTAGTTGTTTTAGGAGAAAACTAAGTTTTTGTTCTCAAGAAGAAGATCAAAATTGGAATACGAATGATACACAAAAGAAGGAATATGTAACTTTCAAGAAAATAAACTCTGAAATAAGCTTTCACGTCAGGAATTAACTTTTGTTTCCAGATTTCAATCAAGAAAGAATCAACCATGATGGGATTATGGAAAACTTTCATTTTCTTATTTGTACTTTGCTGAACTGTCTAAGTGTGCATTATCTTTTATAATAAAGGAATATCAAAAATAAAAATTTGAATGTTAAATAACATGGTTCAAATCATCAGTTGCCTGAAAAAGGAGACTGGAGAAGATGTGGAAGTCTCTATAGGTCTTTTATTCAATAAAGAAAAAGCCATTCCACAAATTAGATTTTATTTCAATACATTTTGATAGACTATTAATAATTCTTAATATGAAATCTATGACCATTAATAGATTCAATCAGTTCCTCAATATCTAAGTGATAATTATTAAGATCTTAACTGCTCAGTCACTTGATGGTTATTTAACTTCTTTACCAACATTATGGATAGTAGATTAGGTGGGAGGTTCCTCCTTCAAAGTAAAAATATGCAAAAGAGAAGTCTAACCAAGAAAAAAACACATTGTACTGATCTTTTCAGGGAAAAAATAAAAGAGTAAATGAAAAATAATAACAAATGCTCTAACTACTCACTTTCCAGGTCTTTAAATAACTTCCTTTATATAGAGAAATAAATATGACAATGAACATACAGGAATAGATTCTCAACAATGACCACATTCTGCTTCATTATATAGAACTATAAAAATTGATCAATGAAGTTACAAAAGAACATAAATAAAATAATTCTTTCACAAATTGCAATAGGCCACATAAAAAATGGACAAAATCCAATTATAGTAATATATAGCACTTTCTTGCTAAGACAATGACACACCCAGAAACACATATATGTAACAGATCAATTTTCAGCCTGGTTTCCTAAGATAAAAGTACCTATACAAATCACTGTTAAATCAAACTCAATTACCAAGTCAATTTAAACCAAATTAGGCCTAAAGCCACATAAGGCTCTTCTGATTTCCTAGAGCTAAAAAGATTATTAACTAAATAACCTGAATCATTCTTCTAATTTTATTTTGCATATTTGGCCTGAGCTTCCTAAAATTATTTCAGAGGACTGAATTTAGATGACTGGGCTGAGGAAATTCTACTTTGATGCCATCCTGTTCAGAGTACTAAGGGGCAGAGAATCAGAATTCAGGGATGGAAAGTTAATAAAATGCTGGGCAGCTAGGCAGTAAATACATCCGGACAATGAGTGCCTCTTAACCTGGCTGCAAATTTGTATCTCCTGGGTAGTCTTTTTTAAAGTGCCAGATTAGGGGTGCCTGGGTGGCTCAGTTGGTTAAGCAGCCGACTTCAACTCAGGTCATGATCTCTCGGTTCATGAGTTCTAGCCCTGACTCAGGCTCTGTGCTGACTGCTCAGAGCCTGGGGCCTGCTTCAGATTCTGTGCCTCCTTCTCTCTCTGCCCTTCCCTTGCTCACTCTCTGTTTCTCAAAAATAAATAAACATTAAAAAAAAAAGTAAAGTACCAGATCAATTAAATCAGATGTTTTAGAAATTGAGCCCATGCGCTTCTTTTAAATACACCAGATGATTCTAATACAGAGAAAGGATTAAAAAGCATAGCAATAGATGATATCGAATAAATAATATTATTCAGGTTTAATGCATTCAAAACAGAGAATTATGTTCCAAACCAAGAATCTGTTCCAAAGGGAATTAAAACACAAATATAATAATTTTTATAACCCCAGAACACAAAGATGATAATTTATGGTAGCCAAGGCACAAGCAATTACCTGAAGGGCTGCTTACTGAAATATTGAAAGAAACTAAAGCAAAAATTCTCCCTGGAGCCTTTTCTCTTCAAGGGGCCATGAGAATAAATAGCTAATAAAATCAAGCGGTGCAGTATGAAGCTGTTGGTACTTCTCTTCTATGCTAATGAGACTCAGCAGGGAAAAAAAAGGGGATGGGAAGGTCCAGAATAAACACATCTGTTGTTATGTGGGTGTTATTACCAACCTCAAAGTAAAAAGCCTTGAAAACAACTATGTAAACAATCTTTTAAAGCAATCATCCAAATTCAGGTCCTATGAAAACCCCAAGTCCATTTACCAATAAGATTTATTTTTCACCCTGAACAATTTAGAGGAGAACTTTAGTGACATTGAACATTCACAGAAAGTTTTCTCAATTTTTTGATGACCCTTTTTAAAATGACCCAACTGAGACTGCATCAACAGTGAGAAATTGAAATTAACTATTATGGATGAAGATTAAAAAAAGAACGTTCCAGATAAATAAGAAAGTTTAGGATATAATAAACATCTGTATGCTCACTACCTAGCTTAAGGAATAAAACATTAAAAATGCAGTGAAGTCTTCTGTGTTCTTCCTCTTCCATTACCTCTCCCACCCTTACCAGCCCTCTCCAAATGAATGGAACAATCCGAATCTTAAATTTGGTGTTTATTATTTCTATGAATATTCTTATAATTTAACCATATATATTTAAATCTCCAAACAATATACAGTATGGCTTCTTTTATGATACAAATTTATAAAAATAGTATCATATTATATGTACCTTCCTCATATATACAAATTTTTTTTAAGAGATAGACAGAGTCAAGTGGGGGAGAGGCAGAGAGAGGGAAACAGAATCTGAAGCAGGCTCCCGGCTCTGAGCTGTCAGCACAGAGCCTGATGAGAGGTTCAAACTCATGAACCATGAGATCATGACCTAATCTGAAGTTAGAGTCAACCAGGCACCCCTATACACTTGCTTTTATATTCCATATTGTATCACCTAGTTCTCCCATATTTATACACATAGATAATTCCTTTTAACAGCTATATGGTAGCTAGATCATACCACAATTTGTCGATTATCAATCTACTAACACATTGAAATACATATTCTCATACATGACTCCTGAATAGCAGCAGAAGTTTCTCCAGACAGTGATTTTCAAACTTTAATGTGCACATAAATCACTTGAGGATCTTATTAAAATGCAGGTTCTGATTTAACAGGTCTGAGACTGGGTCTAATATCCTGCATTTCTAACAAGTTCCTAGCATATGCTCTAGGCTATACTGTCCAATATGATAGTCACTAGCCACTTGTGGCTGTTTAAATTTAATTAAAATCAAATAAAATTTAAGATGTAGCTCCTTACTTACACTAACCACATTTCAAGTGTTCAATAAGTTACTGGAGAGCACAGACATTTCCATCATCTCAGAAATTTGAACTATTGGACAGAATTACTCTAGGATCTTGCTACTCAAAGTGTTGTCAGGGGACCAGCAGCATCAGCATCACCTAGCAGCTCTTCAGAAATAAAGAATCTTAGGCACTATCTGATGAACCCCAACCTGCATTTTAGCAATGTCCCCAGATGATCTGTTTTTCAAAGGAGGACTCCTTTAGAATTACTACACCTAGAAGTAGAACTGTGGGCTGGAAAGGCATGTACATCTACAACTTTACTAGATATTGTCAAGTTACTCTCCAACATTGTTTTATCAATTTATAGTCCTCACAGCAATCTGGAAGAAACTCCACTGCATTATTCCATATCCTTACCTATACTGGATATTGTTAGACATATTTTTGTCAATATAATAGTATGAATGTATTTCTATATCATTTTAGTTTGCCATTCCCTGATCAGTAGTGAGACTGAGTAACTTTTCATGTTTGTTAACCATTCAGATTTTCTCTTCTGTCATAGCTTGTTCATATTCACTGCCCACTTTTTCCACTTAACTTGCTCTTACTTAGTCTAAATACTACTCTATTGTTTATTTTATGCATAGCATTTATCTTCTTCCAGTCTGTGGCTTCACTTTCACTTCATTTTGGTGTCTCATGACACACGTAAGTTTTTAACTTTACTTCAGTCAGTATCACCAATCTTCTTCATTCACATTTTAGTGGTGGGACAACATTCAAACACTGCAGGATAACTACTTTAAAGCACTGTCTTTCATAGTCTTTCCCTTCCCCATTTTAGCTCAGGTAGAAGTAAGGATTTTAACACCCTTGTCTTCTACCAGTGAAATCTCATCTCTACAAAAGCAGCTTTGGGCTCCTGTGAGCAACCAGATGATTTGGTACTTGAATAAAACTGAGGAAGCCTCCTGATACCTTTTCCATTAACACATGTCAGTATTGACCACACTTTGAAATGGAGCTTCTAGATCAACTGGAGCATTTTCTATAAGGAGAGAGACTTCATGAATTAAAGCATATTTGATCCATAAATGCTTGCTTTATGTATTCTTTTTTTTTTCAGTAATTGAGGTGTAATTGACATACAATATTATATTAGTTTCAGGCGTACAACATAGTTATTCAACATTTGTGTACATTGTGAAAGGGTCACCACAGTAAGTCTAGGTACTATTTGTCACTCTAAAAAGCCAATACAATATTATTGACTATATTCTTCATGTTATACATTATATTTTCATGACTTATTGTCATAGATATTGGATAGATACATAGTAGTGGAATTGCCGGATCATATGGTAGCTCTATTTTTAATTGTTTGAGGAAGATCCATAACCTTTTCCAGAGCAGCTGCACCAATTTACATTCCTACCAATAGCATACCACAGTTCCTTTTCTCTACATTCTTGACAACACAATATTTCTTATCTTTTTGATAATAGCCATTCCAACTGATGTGGAATCTCCTCATTGTAGTTTTGACTTGCATTTCCCTGATTAGTGATGTTCACCATCTTTTCATGTGTCTGTTGGCCACCTGTATGTTATCCGAAAAAAATGTCTATTTAGGTCCTCTGCCTATTTTTAATTGGATTATTTAGTGTTTCGGTGTTAAGTTGTATAAGTTCTTCATATATATTGCGTATCAACCTTTTATCAGACAACCATTGGCAAATTATCTTTTCCTATTTGATAGGTTGCCTTTTCGTTTTGTTGATGGCTTCCTTCGCTGTGAAAAATCTTTTTATTTTAATGTAGTCCCAATAGTTTAATTTTGCTTTCGTTTCCCTTGCTAAAGGACACATATCTAGAAAAACGTTTCTATGGCCAATGTCAAAGAAATTATTCTGTTTTCTTCTAGGGGTTCTACAATTTCATGTCTCACATTTAGGCCTTTAATCCATTTTGAGTTTATTTTTGTATATAGTGTAAGAAAGTGGTCCAGTTTCATTCTTTTGCATGTGGCTGTCTAGTTTTACCCATGCCATTTATTGAAGAGAATAGTGTGTATTTATTGCCTTTATTGTGTATTCTTGCCTCCTTTGTCATAAATTGATTATATATGTGTGGGCTTATTTCTCAGCTCTCTGTTCTTTGATCTATCTACCTGTTCTTATGCCAATACCACTGTTTTGATTACTATATCCAGGATGTATAGTTGGAAATCAGAGAGCATGATGCCTCCAGTTTTGTTCTTTTTTCTCAAGATTGCTTCGACTAATTAAAAATTTTTGTGGTCCCATAAAAATCTTAATAGTATTATATCTTTGTTAAAAATGTCATTGGAATTTTGACAGGGATTGCACTCTATCTGTATATATATTTGGGTATTATGGACATGTTAACAATAATAACAATTCTTCCATCTATGAACATGGAATTTCTTTCCATTTATTTGTGTATTCCTCAATTACTTTCATCAATGTCTTTTGGTTTTCAGTGTAAAGTCTTTCACTTCCTTGGTTAAATTTATTCCTAGGCATTCCATTATTCTTGATATAATTATAATTGGATTGTATCTTGATTTCTCTAACAATTCATTATTAGTGTACAGAAACACAACAGATTTTTGTGTATTAGTTTTATGTCCTAAACTTTAGAATTCTTTTAGTTCTAACAGTTTTTTGGTGGAGTCGTTAGGGTTTTCTATATCCTATTTATTTTCTATACATATGGAACCAGCAAATAGTGATGGCTTTACTTTTTCCTTTCCAATTTGGATGCCTTTTATGTGTGTGTGCCTAATTGCTGTGGCTAAAACTCCCAATAGTATATTGAATAAAAGTGAGGATAATGTACTTCTTTGTCTCGTTTCTGATCCTACGGAAAAAGCTTTCAGCTATTCACCACCGGTATATGTTAGCTGTGGATTTGTCATATAGGCCTTTTATTATGTTGAGGTACATTTTTCTGTATATCTACTTTGTTGGAAGTTTTTACCACAAACGGTATGTTGAACTTTGGCAAATGATTTTTCTGCATCTATTGAAGTGACCATATGATTTTTAACTTTCATTGTATTAATGTGATATATCACCTTGATTGATTTGTGAATGTTGAACCATCCTTCCATTCCTGGTATAAATCCCACTTGATCATGCAATATGATCTTTTTAATGTTTGCTAATATTTTGCTGAGGACTTCTGCATCTATGCTCATCAAAGATATTGACCTGTTTCTTTTCTTTCTTTCTTTTTTTCTTTTTTTCAGTGTCTTTGTCTGGTCTTGGTATTAGGGTAATGCTGACCTTGTAAAATAAGTTTGAAAACTTCCCCACCTCTTCAGTTTTTTTGAAAGAGTTTCAAACAATGAGTATTACATCTTCTTTGGATGTTTGGTCAAATTCCCCAGCAAAGCCATCTGGTCCTGGAGTTTTGTTTGTTGGGAGGTTTTTGATTATTGATGTGATCTCCTTACTAGTAACTGACCTACTCAGTTTTTTATTTCTCCTTATTCAGTTTTGAAAAATTGTAAGTTTTTAGAAATTTATCCATTTCTTCTATGTGTTCCCTCTAAGATGGAAACCTCAGTTCCCTGTAGCAGTTTGGGATCCCCAAATATCAGCCTTGTGATTTCCCAAGACAGATATTTAGGGGCTCATCTCTCTGACGTAGATCCCAGAGGCTGAGGTGCACATTGTGGGGCACCAAGCCCTCACTCCTCCAGGACAATCACCTAATGAGATCCTTCCCTATTCTGTATCACCATGCCAGGGGTAGAATTTTTCATGAGGCCATCTCTCTGCCTCTCCTACCCATTTTGAAGTGGTCCTTTTATTCCTTGTTGTGGAGAGTAAGTCATCAGCTAGTTTTCAGATCCTTCACTGAGAGAAAAGTCTATATATAGCTGTAGACTTAGTGTATCTTCCTATGCTGCCATCTTGGACTAAGACCCAAGATGGCATTTTATCTTTCTTTCCTTGATACATCAAAATGGAAACAATATACTAAGTCAAAAGAAGTTTGCTATATTTTACCCATTGAATAATGCAACCCATAAAGAAAAGAAATAAGTATAAACAGTAAATAATCAGAAGTTACACATTTCAGATTATATTTTGTAAAACTTCTGAAATAATATAGGGAGAAATATATTCACTGTAAAGAGATACCTGTTGTTATTTACAAATAATTTTATAAGGAAAAATATCAGACGTTTAGATCAGTATTGAAACATCTTCCACTATTTTTATATAAAATTTGCTTGCTCCATAAAATCAGCTCCAATAGCAACCAGGGTACTCATTCATTTCATTCTTGCATTCATTTAGTAAAGATATTTATTAACTATGTTAAGTCATAAGCTAGATTTGTAAGGCTATGATGAGGAATCAGAACTGAATTCTGTCTTCCAGAATTTGATGGCTTTCTTAAATATTTATTCAGCACTATATAGTAGACATGGTGCTAAACTTCACATTCATTATCTCATTTTATCTTCTCAAAAAATCAACAATAATTTATGAAATGTTTATTGAGCACTTACTCTGCCAGTGACTATTCAAAACCCTAAGGACTCAGTGGTATAAAGATAGGAAACAGTTCCTGTTCTCACGGAATTTTAAAAAGGAAGACACACCACAAATACTTTTAAAAAATAGACTATTTCATATAAGGTATGTTCTGTAAGGAAAATATTAAAGGGTAATGGGATAAAGAGTGACTCTAAATAAGACACAGAGAAGCTAAGTAAATTATCCAAATCACATAGTTGGAAAGTAGCACTGCTCTGACTTTAATCCCATGCTTTTTCTACCACATCATCTATTTACATTTTGTTTACTTATCTCTACATCTCACTGAGCCCTGGATAGTGTACAGAAAAGAAAGGGAGCAGAGTTCCTTCCTGATGTTCCTCAGATACACTGATACATATTAGCAGCCCCAGATTCTAGCACCAGCTCTGCTCAAACTCCCTCCTACTCAAACTGATACACTGGCCAAACTCTGAGCTATTCATCCCAGTTCAAAACTCCAAGTGCTGGGAAAGAAACAAGGTAACAAAGTTGTCAAGATCATAAGCATAAGTCATGGAGAGTAGCTTGACACCACAAAGGTATGGGTAACTACTAACAAGAAAAATTATTTAAGAAGAACCATTACAGGCTAAATGTGAAGACTTCATTAACTCAAATTTTCATTGGAATACTAAAAAAGAAAAGCATGAACATTTTACATGGATATTTGATCCTACAGACATTTAACATACTTTGGTGACTGCTTTTCCAAAAAAAATATCATTAACTCAGTAGTTCATATTACATACCATGGCTTCACATAATCTGAGAAATATGTATAATAATTCATTTATATATAAATATATAAAATAATACTATAAAATGGAAAATACAAAAAGTAAACATGTAAGTATCAAAAAAGGTCTTTTTGAACTATGTCTATCTCTTCATTCAATTCATAGCTTTATTAGAAATTAAACTGTGTTGAATTAAAGTAACCTTATTGCCATAAATAGTTTGCAATAAATATATGTATCAAATCATCACATTACATACCTTAAACTTACATAATGTTATATGTCAATTATACATCAACAAAGCTGGGAATAACAAAATTTAAACTGTGTAAATAATACTTTAAATAACTTAACTATGCTTTGGTAAGAGCTACAGTGTTTTTTTATTTTGTTTTGTTTTTTAATGTTTTTTTTTTAAATTTATTTCCAGGAGAGAGAGAGAGAGAGACAGCGTGAGCAGGGGAGGGTCAGAGAGAGAGGGAGTCACAGACTGAAACAGGCTCCAGGCTCCGAACTGGCAGTCAGCACAGAGCCCACGCGGGGCTCGAACCCAGGAACCCCGAGATCATGACCTAAGCGAAAGTCGGACACTTAACCGACTAAGCCACCCAGGCGCCCCTAAGAGCTACAGTGTTTTAAATTCATCTAGTCTGATTCTTTAATGAGTTTTCAGAGCCAACAGACTGCCTTGACTTATTATTTCTTTCTGAGGTAGTGTTTGTTTTTGAGCTAATTCATCCATTTAAACTTCTTTTTATATTCTCTTCTGCTTTTTATACACAAAGAGATGATAAAGACAACAATGATGCTGATAATGATGGTGACAACTTACAAACTGAAATATAGAAACTAGTATTACACAGTATGTTAACTAACTGTAATTTCAATAAAAACCTGGAAGAAAAAAGTATGTGTGGCAGGAAAAAAACTGAAATATAAAATATAAGGTAATAAACTGTATTCAAACATCACGTTGTTGGCATAGTGTTGATAACTGTTTATATGAGGTTGGTGTGTCTCCTGAAGGACAAGGCAAATAGGAACTAATATTACTAATATATGAATTTTATCATTTCCAATGTTGTTAAGAATCAGAATAGTCAACATGGGGCAAAGTATTTACAATATTAAAGAGGAGATTTGTTAAGTTAAAAATCTGTATCCTGAATTTGAATTGGAAATATAATGTGACCATGGAATATATTTACCTTTAAAAAAAATCCAGCTTTGTCACTGAAAAGAACAGAAACCTAAATTTAGGTAACAATGAGCAGCCTTTGAACCCAGATTCTTGTGTTGAAATTTCATTTTCCACTATTAAGAATGAGAACTCACTGGAAAAAAGGCTGACCCAAAGTTGGGAATAGGAAATATATATGATGAGTCTGGGACATTTTGTCATTAGACAGCAAGGGAGCTACCGAACACTAAAGAAAAAAAATGACCTTAGAAACCAAATCAAAAAGAACCATCTACTAGCCAATAATGAAAATATTTAAGCATCAATAAAGATGCTTATTGTAATGTTTAAGGACATCAAATATATTTAAATTTATGTCATCATTTTAAAAACTACTTGTCACCACTGGAGGAAATATTTATTGATAAAACTACATTACATCTAGCTTTTGTCTCCAAATAATATGGCAGAGAAAGTCAGGGAGGGTAGAAACAAAATAATATTGGCATGAATTGGTAACTGATGAAACTGGGTGATGGTAGGTACTTGGTTATATACTATGATTTTTTTTTAAAGTTTATTTATTTTGAGAGAGAGACAGGGAGCATGTGATCAGGGGAGTCACAGAGAGAAAGAAAGAGAGAATCTCAAGCAGGCTATGCACTGTCAGCACAGAGCCTGATGCGGGACCTGAACTCGCAAACTGTGAGACTGTGATCTGAGCTGATGTCAGGAGTCAGATGCCCAACCAACTGAGCCACCCAGGTGCCCCTACACTATGATATGCTATCTATTTTTGTATATGTCTTAAATTTTCCAAAATGAATGTTAAAATTTTTTAAAAAAACCTATTTTTAACTTTAAAAGTATTTTCAAACAGTTTCTGAAGAAAAATCTATTCTAATTAATATTGAAAGGGGGAAAAAAAAAGCATGAATGATAAGAACCCTGGTTACAATGCTGTTAAACATAAACCAGAGCTAAATATTTGATCATAAATGCAATATACTGATTATTCAAAACAATAAGATAGCAGATGCAGATTAAACTATGCAGAGACACTAAACAGAATTCAAAATAATCAAAACTATATTTTAAAATAGTCTTTCTGGGGGCACCTGGATGGCTCAGTCAGTTGAGAGACAGACTTCAGCTCAGGTCATGATCTCACGGTCTGTGGGTTCAAGCCCCACGTCGGGCTCTGTGCTGACAGCTCAGAGCCTGGAACCTACTTCAGATTCTGTGTCTTCCTCTCTCTCTGCTCCTCTCCCACTTGCTCTCTGTCTCTGTCTCTTAAAATAAAATAAAGACATATAAATAAATAATTTTTTTATAAATTAATCAATTAATTTTATTAAATATTCTTTCTAGGAGAGCCTGGGTGGCTCAGTCAGTTAACCATCTGACTTTTGATTTCAGCTAAGGTCATGATCTCCCAGATCATGAGATCAAGCCTCCTGTCAGGCTCTGCACTGACAGCACAGAGCCTGTTTGGGATTCTCTCTCTTTCTCTCTCACTTCCCCTCCTTCCCCTCCTCAAAAGTAAATAAATAAACATTTAAAATAACCTTTCTAAAATTCAGAACTTGTGAGTCATTTTGTTACCAAATGGCTTAAAGGCAGACTAAATCAAGACTCAACATTCTAGTACAGTGAGTCCAAACAAATTACAAAGGAAATCAAGCCTGTCTTCAGTTATAATCACCCACCTCTTCCACTATCTTCTATCCTTTAAAGATATCCAGGGTCATCTTCCACTTTCCCTTATAAAAATCATCTTTGAGGAAAGAATATGATCACATTCACACCAAACTGCAAATGATGCAAATGATTTACCACTGGACTCCTAAGTGTAATCTTATCCTTAGGCAACTAACCAAGCAGATTTTTCCAACAAATAGATATGAACAAGTGGCCAATTGCCAATAAACCATAAGAACTTAGAACAGTGTGTATCAGTTAAGACATTAGACCAGAAGAGTCACCTGACAAAAGAAATTAGTGAAAAAAAAGAAAAAATCTATTATACTATAAATTTATCTTTCTTATATGATATATATTTCATACATATTATTAAACCAGCATAACACTGTCATAAAAGAAATAGTTTTAGCTTTTTTTTTTTTAATGTTTTATTTATTTCTAGGAGAGAGAGAGAGAGAGAGAGAGACAGCGTGAGCAGGGGAGGGTCAGAGAGAGAGGGAGAAACAGACTCTGAAAAAGGCTCCAGGCTCAGAGCTGGCAGTCAGCACAGAGCCAGACGCGGGGCTCGAACCCACAAACCGAGAGATCATGACCTAAGAGAAAGTCAGACGCTTAACCGACTAAGCCACCCAGGCACCCCGTAATAGTTTTAGTTTTTGTTTTAATTTGTATTTATTTATTGGGGGGTGGGTAGCACAAGCAGGGGAGGGGCAGAGGAAGAGAGAGAATCCCAAGCAGGATCCATACTATCAGTGCAGAGCCCAGTGTGGGGCTCAGTCTCATGAATGGTGAAATCAAGGCCTGAGCTGAAATCAAGGCCTGAGCCAAAATCAAGAGTCGGACACTTGACCAACTTAGCCACTCAGGGGCCCACAAAAGAAATTAGTTTAATAAGAATATATTACAGAGGACTTTTGGGGAAATGGTGGGAGAGGAATAACTCATCAGTGTGAATAATCCAGAAAACTAGCAGAACAAACTGCACAACTAAATGTAGAGAAGAGGTCACATCAAAGAGGGTAGAAAAGCCAGATATGTGGCAAAGACCTAAAATGACCTATGCTGTCTGTCCACAGGCATGGGGAGGGGCAAGAAACAAATGGTCACCCTGGGGAGATTGCACAGAGAAGATGAATCCCTATAGTATTTGGTTTTGAACACCACCAGAAGGGCTGAATTCCATGAGTTCTTACAACCAGCTGAACTTAAAATCTGGAACTTTAAATATAAGCAGGCTCAGCTCTGGGAGAAGTGGGAGGGCAGAAAAAGTTGACTCTCTACCCTTAAAGAGACAGCACAACAAAGAGCCCTCAGATATAATATACAAGCAGTAGTTTGGAAAACATCTGGGGCATATGGAGAGAGTTATTTACTTATTTCAGAGTATCCAGAAGGAACAGGGTTCACTGAGGGACCTCTCCAAAAACAAAGGAGCTGGGAGGTGCCATTTCCCTTTCCCACCCTTCAGTATGAACACAGGGACACCTATGGGAACTAGGACAGTGCCAGCATTCACTACATAACTTGCTGAGACTGTGCCCTGCCCTCTCCGGCCACACTGGTATCAATCCCCACACTTCAGGTCCCCTCCCCTAGAAGACCTACACAAACCTTGCCAACATCATAACTCTCAGCTGTGTGCTTTATAGGTCCTCAGTCCTAGCAACAGGGGCAGCTGGTCACCTCTCTGTGAGAGGTGAGTGTATACCTCATTGAAAGTTTGTGCCTACCTGTGTATGCTTTGTGGCTCAAACCCATGTTGCCCCAGTGTCAGCAGTGGGAGCATGTCACCCGTGGAAGAGGAATGATGCAAAACTTGTAAGTATCACGTGCCCTGCCCGCGCACAATTTCTGGAGGGGTCCTGGCTTCTCTGGTCTTAACAGTGGAGGTATGTCCCCTCTAGCAAAGAACTAACACCACCTTGTTAAAAGTGCATGCCCTATCCACTACTTACAAGAGCAGAAAATGTAGCTGACTTCCTAACACACAGAAACAAGACACAGAGAGTTGACAAAATGAGGATACAGAGGAATATGTCCCAAATGAAACATAGGACAAAACCACAGCAGAGAGCTAAGTGAAATGGCTATAAGTAATATGCTTGATAGAAAATTTAAAAATAATGACCGTAATATATTCATAAATGACATATTAAAGGGTTAGTATCCAGAATCTATAAAGAACCTACCAAACTCAACACCCAAGAAATAAATAATCCAGTGAAGAAATAGGCAGAAGACATGAATAGACACTTTTCCAAAAATGACATCCAGACAGCTAACAGACACATGAAAAGATGCTCAACATTGCTTGTCATCAGGGAAATACAAATCAAAACCACATTGAGATACCACCTCACACTGGTTAGAGTGGCTAAAATTAACAACTCAGGAAACAACAGATGTTGGTGAGGATGTAGAAAAAGGGGAACCCTCTTGCACTGCTGGTGGGAACGCAAACTGGTGAAGCTACTCTGGAAAATAGTGTGGAGGTTCCTCAAAAAAATAAAAGTAGATTATCCTATGACCCAGCAATAGCACTACTAGGAATGTATCCAAAGGATACAGCAGTGCTATTTCATAGGGGCACATATACTATATATATGCAGTACTATAACAATAGCCAAATTATGGAAGAAGCCCAAATGTCCATCAACTTATGAGTGGATAAAGTAGATGTGGTATATATAAACAATGCAATACTACTCATACTACTCATAGGTGAAAAGCAATGAAATCTTGCCATATGCAACAATGTGTTGCATTCCAACAACTCATATGTGGAATTTGAGAAACTCAACAGAAGACCATAGGGAAAGGGAAGGAAAAATAAGTTACAAATAGAGAGGGGAGCAAACCATAAGACACCCTTAAATATAGAGAACTGAGGGCTTACGGGGTTGGGGGATTGGGGAGGCAAGGAAAATGAGTGATGGGCATTGAGGAGAACACTTGTTGGGAAGAGCACTGGGTTGTGTATGCAAGTGAAGAACCATGGGAATCTACTCCTGAAGCCAAAACTACACTGTATATACTGTATGTTAGCTAACTTGACAATAAATTATTTTTTTAATGTAAAAAATAAAGTAATGATCATAATGACCCCCACTGGATTTGAGAAAAGAGGGGAGGATATCATTGAGACCTTAACAAAGAGAGAACATAAAAAAGGATCAATCACAGAGGAAGAACACAATAAATGAAATTAAAAATATATCAGTCTACAGGAAGCAGAAGAATGAATCAATGACCTGGAGGGCAGAGTAATGGAAAGTATTTAAGCCAAACAGGGTAGAGGAAAAAAAAAATATGGAAAATGAGAATAGAGGTAGGGAACTCAGTGACTCTATCAAGCAAAATAACATTTGTATTATAGGGATCCCAGAAGAAGAAAGAGAAAAAGAGGTAGGAAATTCATTTGAAGAAATAATAGCTGAAAACTTCCCTAGTCTGAGGAAGGAAACAGATATCCAGACCTGGAGGTGTAGAAATCCGCCCCCCAAATTCAACCCACGGAAGTCTATATCTCTCTCAAAAATTTTTAAAAAATAAAATAAAATAAATAAAATTGGGACAGAGACCCTAACAGAGCTCAAACATACATGCATATGAAGAGCTGTTCAACATCATAAGTTATCAGAGACATGCAAAATGAAACACAGACCTATTAGAATAGGCAAAATCTGGCCACTGACAACATCAAATCAAATGCTGACAAGGATGTGGAGCACTAGGAACTCTCATTCACTACTGACAGGAATGCAAAATGGTACAGCCACTTTAGAAGACAGTTTGACAGTTTCTTCTAAAACTGAACATACTCTCAAAATATGATCCAACAATCATGCTTCTTGGTATTTATCCAAGAAAGTTGAAAACTCATGTCCACACTAAAACCTGCGCATGGATATTTATAGAAATTTTATTTGCAAGTGCCAAAATTTGAAAGCAACCAAGTTGTCCTTCAGTAGAAAAATGGAAAAATAAACTGTGGTACATCTCAACAGTCAAATATTATTTAGCACTAAAATGAAATGAGCTATTGAGCCATGAAAAGACATGGGGAAAACTTAAATGCATACGACAAAGTGAAAGAAGCCAGTCTGAAAAGGAAACATAATCTATGATTCCAACTATATGACATTCTCAAAGAGGCAAAGTTGTGAAGAAGACAATAAAAGATTTGTGGCTGCCAGGGGTCAGGGAGAGGAAGGGATGAATATAGAGAGCACAGAGAATTTTTAAGGCAGTGATATTATTCTGTATGATACTACCATGGTGGATACATGCCATTATATATTTGCCCAAGCTTGTAGAGTATACAAAATCAAGAGGGAAGACCTAATGTAACATGTATGGACTTTGGGTAATAATGATATGCCAAAGTAGGTTCATCAGTGATAACAAACGTACCATTCTGGTGGGGGATGTTAATACTGGGGGAAGCTATACGTGTGTAGGGGCAGGGGAGTATATGGAAAATCTCTGTACCTTCCTCTCAATTTTGCTGTGAACACAAAATTAAAAGTTAAGTTTTTTTAAAAAGTATAGGATCATCTTTCACCTTCAGCAAACACCCTTTACAAATACGGCAGTTAATAGCTTGAATTCTGGAGTAGACACAGTCAACTGGAATCCTGACTCCAATGTCATGTAACTGCACACAATACACTTAGCTCTCTATATCACAGTTTTCAAAGCTAGAAAACTGAGATCATAATGGAGCACCTGGGTGGCTCAGTTGGTTAAACATCTGACTGACTCAGGTCATGATTTCACAGTCTGTGGGTTTGAGCCCCACATCGGGCTCTGTGCTGACAGTTCAGACCCTGGAGCATGCTTTGGATTCTGTTTCCTTCTCTCTCTGCCCCTCCCCCTGCTCATGCACACACTCTCTCTCTCTCTCTCTCAAAAATAAATACACATTAATTTTTTTTTAAATGGCTATGCCTGAGGACTATTTGAAAGGATTAAATGAGATAGTATCCATTCAACATTAGGTACAGCACTAGCCACAAGTGATCAATGGATGTGGACTGTGATGCAACACCCTCATGTCCCCATCTAGGGAAAATAAAAGGCTCTTCTCAACTTTGTACACATATAAGTATAGAACGGGCTGTGGAATATTACCTCAAACTATTTTAATAAAGTTTTCATTTTTTTATCCTGATGATAATATTTGTATAGCTACCAAGAAAGTTAAGGTAAAAAAAGCTTATATATTCAAATGTTATAAAAGATGATCTGAGTCTCACAGCATCAGTTTTCACACATTCTGGGTCTTAAATAAGTGCTGAATTCATGAATAAATTGATTACTGAAAGAACATTAAATATAAACTTCCTTTTTTTTACTCTGGGAATATATATATATTATATATATACTTTCTGTTTTATACTTTTATACTTTTCTGAAGACACAGATGAACATGCTCTTTTAACCAAGTGTTTGATGGAGTGGGAAACCTGTCAATCTAAATTGGAGAGAAAATTTGGAGTAATGGGAATCTTATGGTTTAAAACCTTTTGAAGTGTTAATGGCCTTTTGCTTCAGGAAGGAAAATAAGCACTTGTCAACTTGGGTCAGATCAAGCATTTCAAAAGCAGTGTTTATAGAATGCTTCCTAACAAAAAAAAAAGCAAAAGCCAGAGTAGAACAGAATAGTTCTTACCAAAGCTACCTCCCTACAATGGAAAATAAACAAGATAGGTTAGGCTCTAAGGTAAATTAGAGGCATGCATAAGATGCATGAAATGCAACAGAAGTTCTCAACACTGTTTCTTTGCTTTTTAAAATAAGTCTGACCATTGGAAGCACTGTCCCCTTTGATTTTTAAATACTGTGCTCAGAGAGAAGACCGTGCTGTAGAGGTATCAAAATTATGAAAGCTAAACATGCAGAGAATAAAGCGTAAATTAGGAATCTGAGATATAAGTAGGGTGAGTGACTTGACCAAGTCTATAGAGCTTGAGCCAGAAGAGGGAATGGAACAGGCCCAAAAATCCCAGTTTTCTCCCAGACTCCAAAGAATCCTAACACAAACAAGTCAGCTTTTAGACATAACCTCAGGATTAACATGATTTCAGAGACAAGAATTTTTATTTGTTTGGAAAAAGGTTTCCTGCTTGATAGTGCCTAAAATTTCCTCAATGGGAAACAGAGCCTTTAATTAACAGAGAAGACAAGATTAAAAGGCCAGAGTTAACACATTCGTGTGAGTGTTCTCACACACAAATGAAATATGAACTTTCTTGATAGAGATACATGACTAGAAATCAGGAAAAAAAACTACACACTTGAAGGGTACAAGACAGTTTTCTGAAAAAGCAGAAGTTCTTCAAAGGTGACAGTACAGAGGGCTCACATCTGTGACTTCTCAATTTTGTCCTGAACTAAAATCTATATAGGATACTGAATAAAAACTTAAACTTGGGATGCCTGGGTGGTTCAGTCGGTTAAGCGTCTGACTTCAGCTCAGGTCATGATCTCATGGGTTCATGAGTTCGAGCCCCATATCAGGCTCTGTGCTGACAGCTCAGAGCCTGGAGCCTGCTTCGAATTCTGTGACTCCCTCTCTCTCTGTCCCTCCCTTGTTCATGTGCTTGATCTCTCTCTCTCAAAAATAAATAAATATTTTAAAAACTTTTAAAAAAATAAATAATAAAAGCTTAAACTTGAGAATGAGACCTTCTCAAATCCTACATAGATAATATGACTGGAATGTTACTTAACCTTTCTGAGCCTTGGTTTTCTCATCTTTAACATCTATTTTATATAGTTGTGTAAGGATAGAAAGAGCTAATGTATGGAAAGCATCTGGCACAATGCCTGGCATGTAATCAACAATTAATACATGCTGGTAATTAATATAACATTATATACCTCTTTTAGGAGTAAATATGCTTAAAAGTTTCATTCATCAGTGTTCAGCAAAGAATGCAAATTTCACCAATGTTATTGTAACCCTTTCACATTACATCATAATCTATTTTGATTTCTATAAAAATATGTTCCCCAAAAGTAAAATTGCACTATACTTCTTGGAAACTTGTTTCAGGTAACTATGTGAGGTAATAAATGTGTTAATTGTGGCCAGCATTTCACAATGCATAAATATATTAAATCACCGTATTGTACCCATTTTAGAAAGCATGTTGTACAACCTAAATAAATACAATTTTGTCAATAATTCTTCAATAAAGCTGAAAAAAATACTTTCAAATAGTTTCAATCATTGAATAAAAAAAGAAATTCTGTTTCAAATTGTTAAATCTAATTTTTCTTTTGTTTTCCACCCAAATATACTTCTGTTTAACTTTTATAATTACAAAATAAAAAAGCAGTCAGCACACAAATGAATGCCATTACTATATACTTTGGTTTGAGAGAAAATTCAATATAAGTCCTAATCAATAACTTTTATAGGGTTCTGTCTGCCAAGCAAATATATCCATATCTGATATTATATTGGTTGATAAAATAATTCCTGAATGGCAAATTTCCTAGGAAGAGAAGACACAATTGAAATTTTTTTCTACAGTTTAATTTTTTAATGCTTTTTAGCAAAATCAGTTATGGGAAAATTTTGAGTACATGGACCAGCAACATTATATCCTGGGAAACTGTTAGAAAAGCACATTTTCAAGCCCCTCCAGAGATAATGAATTAGAAATTCAGGAGACAAGGACCAACAATTATGTTTCAATCAGCCCTCTGGGTGATTCTGATGCACACTGAAGTTTGAAAATCATGGTCTAAACTCTAGTCAATATGGTTGCATGCTTTAGATACCCCTGGCTGAAACTTCCTAATCACTGAGAGGCTGCCCCTATGGGTAACAGAGAACGTAAAATACTTGGTTTATGCCATGCGATTACAGGGAGAAGTTCTGTACTCCACAACAAATTACCAACAGCCCATAAAGTGTGGAGGGGAAGGAGATGGCAAAACTCCAAGGCTTATAGCCTCAGGTCACAAAGCTTGAAGCCCTGAATTTTATCCTCTACAGGGAATCCCTAACCAGGGTGAATGCAGCTACAGAGGAAGGAACTCCTTCTCACCTTGCCCCTGCCTGGAAACTGAGCAGTGTTCACCAGCGTGTGTGGTAACAAAAAGGAGGAGGCTTGACTTGGAAGATCCTTTCAATATTTCAACTCCCTTTTAAGAGAAAAAACAAAAATGATCTGAAAGGCCTAGTCCATTTTAATGGACTGAGATTCTGAGCTTTCTAAACTACTGGATTGGAAACTGTGGGTTTTCAAAGTTATTTCAAAGGATTAACAGTTTGTAAATACTCTAGGCACTGTATGAAGACAATAAATAACAAAGCAGCCACCATTTATTCATCACTGGTCCTGTGCCCAAAACTTGCATGCATTCACTCATTCAAGCTTCCCCATACCTTCCATAATATAGAGGTTAATGTTTTTAAGCATTATGAATCTGCCTAAAAGGCAAGATTTTATCCAACATGACCCATAGCTGTAGTGCTTAAGGCCTAAGTTTACTTAACAAAAAAAAAAACATTTTTTTTAACTTTCTTACCTAAAACCTGTTTTCCTGGATGCTTCACACACACAGAGACAGAGAGAAGAGAGAGAGAGGAAGAGAAAGAGAGAGATTGTATACCAATTTTAAAAGCAAACAATTCTACGATATAAAAGCAAGGCTATGATAAATACAATCAGGCATTATATTACTTAACATCACTGTGGACTTTAAAATATCATAACAACTATAGAATATTTTAATTTTGTTAATGTTTATTTATTTTTGAGAGAGACAGTCAGGCAAAGAATGAACAGGAAGGGGTAGAGAGAGGGAGACACAGAAACCAAAACAGGAAGCAGGCTCAAGGCTCTGAGCTGTCAGCAGAGAGCCTGATGCGGGGCTCGCACTCACAAACTGTGAGATCATTACCTGAACCGAAGTGGAGACTCAACTTTTTGAGCCACCCAGGCATCCCGATAGAATATTAATGTTTTAAGGTCTCAGATCCACTTCTTTTCTTTTTTTTACACTGAAGTATAGTTGACACATATTGTTACATTAGTTTCAGGTGTACAACATAGTGATCCCACAAGTTTAAACACTGTGCTATGCTCACCACATGTGTAACTACAATCTTGTTACCATACAATGCTATTACAATGCCATTAACTATCTTCCCTATGCTTTGCCTTTTTTTTTTTTTAAATTTTTTTAAATGTTTTATTTATTTCTGAGAGAGAGACAGCATGAACAGAGGAGGGTCAGAGAGAGAGGGAGACACAGAACCTGAAGCAGGCTCCAGGCTCTGAGCTGGCTGTCAGCACACAGCCCGATGCGGGGCTCGAACCCATGAACGGTGAGATCATGACCTGAGCTGAAGTCGGACGCTTAACCGACTGAGCCACCCAGGCGCCCCTATGCTATGCCTTTTATACCTATGACTTATTCATTCCATAACTGGAAGCCTATATCATCTACTCCCCTTCATCCATTTTGCCCATCCCCCCACCCTTTCCCCTCTGGCAACCATCAGTTTGTTCTCTGCATTTATGGGTCTGCTTCTGCTGTTTGTTTCATTTTTTAGATTCCACATATAAGTGAAATCATATGATATTGGTCTTTCTCTGTCTGACTTATGTCATTTAGCATAATACCCTCTAGGTTCATCCATGTTGAGTTAGAACATTTAATTTTAATTAATATGATTTCCTGTTAAGTCTTCCAAGAATAAAACATTACAAATTGTTTACATATAAGTCACCTAATGAGTCAATTGCTAAATAAATTGATAGGTATAGCAAGGTAAAGGTTGGAGAACATCTCCTAAAAATGATATCTTTGCTTTTGAATAGTTAATCTAAAGCTCATCTCTCTTATACCAAAAATAAAAGTTGGGCCAGTCCTTTATTCCTAATTTGTGACTGTGAAGCCAGACCTTTTACATTAGGAGCAAGATTAGTTTTCAGTTCTCTGCAATGTGGTGGAGAATTAGTAGAGTGAAGAAATGAGAGTGGAAAAATGGGATTGCTGTATCAAATGGTAGTTCCATTTTTAATTTCTTGAGGAAATTCGATAATGGCTGTACCAATTTACATTCTCACCAACAGTGCACTCTAATTTTAACATGAAGTTATGTTTATGGGATAAATAAGTACTGGGATTTAATGTACATGACTATAGTTTTTTTTTTAATCCAATTATGTTAAAAATGACTTGTCCTCATTACCATTTAACAAGCTGTATTTAGCTTTATTAATTTTTCCTTATATGATTTGTATATGCAACTTTTCCCCTGAATTCCCCCTGATTTGCCTCATATATCTATAATCTCCTTTCTGTGATGCAAGAAAAACACAAAGTAATTTATTTTTTTCTTAAAACTCTATCTTTTCTGTGGAGCCCGAGTGGATCAGTCAGTTGAGCATCTGGCTTCAGCTCAGGTCATGACCTCACAGTTTGTCGGTTTGAGCCTCGCATTGGGCTCTGTGCTGACAGCTAGCTCAGAGCCTGGAGCCTGCTTCAGATTCTGTATCTCCCTCTCTCTCTGGCCCTCCCCTGCTCTCTCAGAAATTAAAAAAAAAAATTTTTTTTAACTATATCTTTTCTAACCATTAAATATATCTCTGGTTTCTTTAGCAAAGACATTAAATTATCTTTTGGTGCTGGGAACATGAAAGACATTATTTCTTTCTCATGAAATGACATTCTGAATAATCCATTTTCTTTCAAAGTTCCAACAAGTTATTTCTCTCCTGGGAGTGACTGACTGTCATTTTTAAAGTAACCATACTATTCAAACATTGTTTACTATGGTAAATCCAATGTCTTTGAACTAAACTCTGTTTTTCATTTTATGTTGGAAAGTGACTTATTTCTATGCTTTCATTGAAGCAAGGATAGATGTGCATTTCAATATGCAGCAATGGATGTCTAAAGTCTGTATTTTACACAAAGAACTTAAATTTACTCTGAAAACTAAGGCTAGGAGTAATTAATTTTTCCTTAAGAAAAATAAACTTTTTATTATGATCTTAAGACCTTGGGGCCACTGTATTTCAGACTTTTGCATGCTTCCCTTAGCATATGAACTGAAAATATTCATTTTCTTATAAGAATTATAAATATTTGTAATATAAACTTATTAATATTGAATACATAATTTTATGAACACTGATCATCCCCATTGATGACTCTCAACAAGAACCTTCCAGATACAAAGCACTACAGAAGATGGAGCTGCAAAGGAGGTTCCAGACTTATATGTCCAGGTAAATAACATAAATAAAGTGTTCATCTCCTAAACCTGGTGATGTGAATGTTTGCCTTGCCATGTTTATTTTCTGAGAACAATAAGAATAATGCTATCCTCCATCTGCAAAGATTTTTTTCTCAAAATCTAAAAGGTTTTTTCTGCTTTGTCCATTTCTGAACTAATATGGTAGACTCTATACAAATGCGGCTATTGAACACTTGGACTTAGGCCAGCCTAAACTAAATGTGCTGTCAGTATAAAATATACACTGATTTCAGGGAGAGAGGGCAAGATGGCGGAGAAGTAAGGAGCTCCGTACTTGCACTCGCGCCCATACATCACACAGAAAAGATCTGAAGCCATTGGAAACCTTACAAAACCTGAGAGATTGGGAGAAAAAGGACGCAGAATCCACTGAGAG
>NW_024082893.1:0-17787 GCF_003009895.1 Hyaena hyaena
AATCTGGCCATGTGTAGCAACATGGATGGACCTTGAGGGTGTTATGCTGAGCGAAATAAGTCAGGCAGAGAAGGACAAATACCATATGTTTGCGCATATAGGAGGATTAGGAGGAACTTAACGGAGGACCATGGGGAAGAAGAAGGGGGTTGGAAACAGTGGACCAAGGGAGGCAGGCAAACCATGAGAGACTCTTGAATGCCAAGAACAAACTGAGGGCAGATGGGGTGGCGGGAGGGGAAGGGGAGTGATGGGCATGGAGGAGGGCACTTGTGGGGATGAGCACTGGTGTTATATGGAAACCAACTTGACAATAAACTATTTTTTTTAAATGGATGAAAGGTCTAAGACAGGAAACCATCAAAATCCTAGAAGCAGGAAACTCTTTGACCTCAGTCACAGCAACTTGTAACTAGTCATGTCTCCCGAGGCTAGGGAAACAAAAACAAAAATGAACTATTGAGACCTCATCAAAATAAAAACCTGCACAGAGAAGGAAGCAATCAAGGCAACCAATGAAATGGGAGAGGATATTTGCAAATGACATATCAGATAAAGGGGTATCTAAAGCCTTTCGTATATAAAGCCTATAAAGAATTTATCAAACTCAACCCCCAAAAGGCAAATAATCCAGTGAAGAAATGGGTAGAAGACATGAATAGATACTTTTCCTTTTTTTTTTTTTTAATATTTTTATTTATTTCTAGGAGAGAGAGAGACAGCGTGAACAGGGGAGGGTCAGAGAGAGAGGGAGTCACTGACTCTGAAATAGGCTCCAGGCTCTGAGCTGGCAGTCAGCACAGAGCCTGACGCGGGGCTCGAACCCGCAAAACGCGAGATCACGACCTAAGCAAAAGTCGGACGCTTAACCGACTAAGCCACCCAGGCGCCCCATAATAGATACTTTTCCAAAGAAGACATCTAGATGGCTAAGAAACACATGAAAAGAAGTTCGACATCACTCATCAGGGAAATGCAAACCATAATGAGATACCACCTCACAATCAAACCATAATGAGATACCACCTCAGAATTCACAACTCAGGAATTAACAGATATTGGCGAGGATGTAGAGAAAGGGCCATCCATTTACACTGTTGGTGGAATGCAAACTAGTGCAGCTACTCTGGAAAACAGTGTGGAGGTTCCTCAAAAAATTAACAATAGAACTGGGGCGTCTGGGTGGCTTAGTGGTTAGGCGTCCGACTTTCGCTTAGGTCATGATCTCGCGGTTCGTGGGTTCGAGCCCCGCGTCGGGCTCTGTGCTGACTGCCAGCTCAGAGCCTGGAGCCTGTTTTGGAGTCTGTGTCTCCCTCTCTCTCTGACCCTCCCCTGCTCATGCTGTCTCTCTGTCTCTCTCTCCTAGAAATAAATAAAAATATTAAAAAAAAATAAAAATAGAACTCCCCTATGACCCAGCAATAGCACTGCTAGGAATNTCAAGACAGCCTCTTTAACAGATGGTGCTGGGAGAACTGGACAGCAACATGCAGAAGAATGAAACTAGATCATTTTCTCACACCATACACAAAAATAAACTCAAAATGGATAAAGGACCTGAACGTGAGACAGGAAACCATCAAAGGAGAAAGCAGGAAACCTCCTTGACTTCAACCGCAGCAATTTCGTACTTGACACATCCCCAAAGGCAAGGGAAACAAGAGCAAAAATGAACTATTGGGACCTCAATAAGATTAAAAGACTCTGCACGGCAAAGGAAACAATCCATAAAACTAATAGGCAACTGATGGAATGGGAAAAGATAGTTGCCAATGACATATCAGATAAAGGGCTAGTATCCAAAATCTATAAGGAACTCACAAAACTCCACACCCAAAAAACAAATAATACGGTGAAGAAATGGGCAGAAGATATGAACAACCACTTGTCCAAAGAAGACATCCAGATGGCCAACAGACACATGAAATGATGCTTAGCATCCCTCCTCATCAGGGAAATACACATCAAAACCACACTGAGGTACCACCTCACGCCAGTGAGAGTGGCTAAAATGAGCAAATCAGGGGACTCTAGATGCTGACGAGGTTGTGGAGAAATGGGCACCCTCCTACACTGTTGGTGGGAGTGTAAACTGGTGCAGCCCCTCTGGAAAACAGTGTGGAGGTTCCACAAAAAATTAACAATAGAACTCCCCTATGACCCAGCAATAGCACTGCTAGGAATTTACCCAAGGGATACAGGAGTGTTGATGCATAGGGGCCCTTGTACCCCAATGTTCATAGCAGACTCTCAACATAGCCAAAACACGGAAAGAGCCAAAGTGTCCATCAACGGATGAATGGATCAAGAAGATGTGGTTTATCTATACAATGGAATACTCCATGGCAATGAGAAAGAATTAAATCTGGCCATGTGTAGCAACATGGATGGACCTTATGGTGTTATGTTGAGTGAAATAAGTCAGGCAGAGAAGGACAGATACCATGTTTGCACATATAGGAGGATTAGGAGGAACTTAATGGAGGACCATCGGGGAGAAGAAGGGAAAAAATAGTAGGGGAGAGGGAGGGAGGCAAACCATGAGAGACTCTTGAATGCCGAGGACAAACTGAGGGCACATGAGGTGGGGGTAAGGGTAAGGGGAGTGATGGGCATGGAGGAGGGCACTTTTGGGGATGAGCACTGGGTGTTATATGGAAACCAACTTGACAAGAAACTATTTTAAACAACATATTTCACTATGTCCATCTAAACCAAAAATCGAAAACAAATTTTATGGCAAATTCTGTCTTAAAAGCAAGAAATTAGTAGATAATAGTTTAGGTTTTTAAAAATTAAGTATATCATCTTTCTCTAAGAATTTAATTTCTAAATTTTTAATTAAGAATAGGATATCTTTGCTTTATTTATTGTACAGTTGAAAAATATTGATGTTTGATCTGGGTTTTACATAGCTGTTTTCTCCACTGGGGAGTGGTTGGTATTTAGGCAAACTGTTTAATTCATATCTGTGAGTCAGACCTCTGTGGTCCTGAGAGATGCACACTCCACTGGTACTGACAGAGTGAGGTAGCAGGAGACTGGCAGATGGATGGATGCACATGGGTCCTTGCTGAAGAGGTGCTGTGCTGTCCTGTGAAGCTCATGAGTGCATGGGCCTCTCACGTCCCACTAGTCTCCTTACTGCCCCTCTTACATCTTTGTTTCTGAGACTGTAGATTAGAGGGTTGAGGCTAAGTGTGACAACAGTATAAAAGAGGGCAATGAACTTGCCCTGATCTTGAGAACTTCCTTATGGTGCCTGCAGATACATGCACAAAATTGGAATGAAAAAGAGAGACACAACCATAAGATGGGCTCCGCATGTCCCAAAGACTCTCTGAAGTCTGATTGATGACTGCATCCTCAGCACAGCCCGGGCAATGGCACCGTATGAGCTGAGAATCAGGATGAGTGTCATGAAAACAAAAATGGAACTCGTGACCAGGAGGGCCAGCTCATTAGCATGGGTATCAACACACGATCATCGCAGCAGTGCTGGAACTTCACAGAGGAAATGGTCCACTTGGCTATGTCCACACAGAGGGAACCAGAAGGTAAAGGAGGAATGAAGTGCTGAGTTGTTAAAGCCACTGACCCAGGAAACCACAGCCAACAGGTGACAGAAACGAGGGTTCATGAGCACAGTGTAATGCAGGGCTCTACAGACAGCTGCATAACGGTCATAGGACATGACCACCAGGAGGACACACTCTGTGGTTTCCAGTGAAAGGGCAAAGTAAAGTTGAGTCATGGAGCCGGCAAAAGAGATGGTCTTTTCTGGGCCCAACAGGTTGATCAGCAACTGAGGGATGGAGCTGGTGGTGTAGCAGAGATCCAGAAAAGAGAGGTTGGAGAGGAAGAAGTACATGGGAGTATGGAGATGGGTGTCCAGGTATGACAAGACAATGATAAAGAGGTTGCCCATCAATGTTATCAAGTAGAACATCAAGATAAGTACAAAGAGAACTACTTCCAGATGAGGCCAATGTGAAAAATCCAGGAGAACAAAGTAGCCTTCATTCAGAACTTGCATTTTTCCCCTTCATCATTCATTCCTTGTTACCCGAGGAAAGAATCACATACTTTCCAAAAATGGAAGGAATTGCTCCAAGAATCACAGGAATACATGAAAAAGAAGCCACTTTAAAAGAACTAGCACTGTTCATTGCTGGGACAGTTTGGGCATTATGAGAAACTATACTAATGAATTGAGAGAAGTAAGAATCCAAAAGCTCTTAGTGATATATTTATATATTATTAGTGGAGAAGAAAAATTATTTCTGTCAATAGTATCCTAATAATATGTATAGAAGGAATGGTAGAGTTAAAAATGGTAAATGGTAGATACTAAAAACTAATGAATGGAATATGATGAGAAACACAATATTTGCAAGCTCTAAAATACTTCCCCACTATTTACTTGTTAATTACAAAATGAAAAATAGTAAACTTTACAATAGAAAAATGTGGTGGACATCACCATAACCAAGATCACTCAATATTAAAATCACCAGTGTTAAGACAAACCAACATCGTGCACCTATTCACATGAAGCTCTGAGAAGGACATAATGTCTCTTTAGTGACATTCCTGCCAAAAACGCACACCTGATTCCAACAAGGAAGACACATGAGACAAACTTGAATTGAGAGAAGCCCGACAAAATAGCTTTCCTGTACAAGGAAGCTAAATAAAGGCTGAGGAACTGGTCCAGATGAAAGGAGACCAAAGTGGCAAGCTATCTACGTAGGTGGCCTTGGAATGGGGAAACATAGCTAATATTAGCATATTTAAGAGTATTTGAGAAATATGACTATGGACTATGGATTAGATAATAATTTCTGTTTTGTCAACTCAGCTGTGTTATGTAAAACACAGCTTCCTAAGAAGTCCCTGTTCTTAGGAAATTAAAAAAAAAGATGTGGTTTATCTATACAATGGAATACTAATGGCAATGAAAAGAATGAAATCTGGCCATTTGTAGCAATGTGGATGGAACTTGAGGGTGTTATGCTAAGTGAAATAAGTTTGACAGAGAAGGACAGATACTATGTTTTCACTCATATGTGGAACAGGAGAAACTTAACAGAGAACCATGGGGGAGGGGAAGAGGAAAAATAGTTGGGGAGAGGGAGGGAGGCAAACCATGAGAGACTCTTGAATACTGAGAACAAACAGAAGCCTCATGGGGGTGGGAGAAAGGGGAAGGTGGGTGATGGGCATGGAGGAGGGCACTTGTTGGGATGAGCACTGGGTGTTATATATAAGTGATGAATCACTAAGTTCTACTCCTGACACCAGTACTGTACTATATGTTAGTTAACTATAATTTAGATGAATGAAATGTAAAAAAATAAAAATCAATATTAATTCAAAGAAATCAATAAAGGATAAAATATCATAATTTAAAATAAAGACACGTTCACTAGGTTAATATAAAATTTTTTAATGTTCATTTATTTTTGACAGAGAGAGACAGAGTGTGAGCAGGGGAGGGGCAGGGAGAAGGAAACACAGAATCCAAAGCAGGCTTCAGGCTCTGAGCTGTCAGCACAGAGCCTGATGTGGGGTTGAACCCATAAACCACGAGATCATGAACTGAGCCGAAGTCGGACTCTCAACCGACTGAGGCACCCAAGTGCCCCTCACCTTTTTTTTCCACTAGGTTAATTTTGTGTAATTCACTCCAAAAAAAATTGGGAGAGAAAAAATAATAAAACTAGAGAATAATACCAAGAATTCTATCATCTGACCAATACAGATTTCAGAACAGAGAATACATACAATGAAATAATTCAAGAAAATTTCCGAGAACCGAGGAGCAATGGTCTCCAGATCAAAAGTCCAATGCACTACACTACCCACTACAGCTCTTGAACACAATGTGTTGAGTTAGATTTCAACATAAATTTAATTAAAAAGATAAAATCAGAAATACAGCTCCTCAGTCACACCAGCCACAGTTCCAGCGTACAATACCCCCATGTGGCTGGAGGCAACCATATTGGACAACACAGATACAGAACATTTGCATCATTGCAGAACAGTCTCTTGGACAGCTCAGCCTAGAATAATGGATGAGAGCAGATCCACGGAGACACACCATCATGAACTTTCTGAACACCAAGGACAAAAAAAACACCCCAAATGCTTGCAGAAAGAGTGAGGGGAGCAAGACACAGGTCGTATACAATGAATCGGAAACAAAAATGAACTACTCGGGGGCGCCTGGGTGGCTCAGTTGGTTAAGCCTCCAGCTTGGGCTCAGGTCATGATCTCACAGTTTGTGGGTTTGAGCCCGCGTCGGGCTCTGTGCTGACAGCTAGCTCAGAGCCTGGAGCCTGTTTCAGATTCTGTGTCTCCCTCTCTCTCTGACCCTCCCCTGCTCATGCTGTGTCTCTCTCAGAAATAATTAAAAAAAAAAATTTAAAAAAATGAATTACTGGGACCTTCATACCTGGGCCCTTCTCACTGGCACCCGGGACCCAGCCCCACCCTCAACCCAGATTTGATGAGAATGCATACTCACTGCTGCACCAGCCCTCCTAGCCCTCCTGTGACAGGAAACTGCAGGCCCACAGGCTCTCTCCACAGATCCTGGTATAGGCTGGATTGTATTCCCTCCAAGTCTGTAAGTTGAAATCCCAACACCCAGCAATTCAAAACATGACCATAGTTGCAAATGTAGTCTTTAAAAAGGAATGAGGTCACCAGCATGGGTCCCAATCCAACATGACCGGTGCCCTTATATGAAGAGGAGATCAAGACACAGACATGCACAGAGGGAAGACCATGTGAAGACACAGGGAGAAGATGACTATCTACAAGCCATGGAGAGAGGCCACAGAAGGAACCAACCTTGCTGACTCTTTGATCTTGGACTTCCTGCCTCCAGAATTGTGAGAGAATAAATTTCTGTAGTTGAAGCTCCCCAGTCTGTGGTACTTTGTTACAACAGCCCAGCAAATTAATACTGATCCAATCTTATTGGAACAAGGGGTCTGGGGCACACTGACTGTACAGTAATTATGTTTCTGTCTCTGCATCCAATTCAATTATGAGATCCTCCTGAATAGGAGACATAACTTCCTCATTTCTATATTCTTGGAGGCTAAGAGGGCTATAGCTGGTGTGGTGATTTTGAAGCAACACAAGAATGATGGAATAAACCTTTTGAACAAGCACCTTCAAACTTCAGTAAGGTGGAGAGTGCAAAGTTCATATCACTCTGTAAATAGGCCAATTGATTAATCATTAGTACCAGTTGTTGTGGCATAACACAAAGGGCCATGAGAGAAGTCATGACTTTGCAATCACTGGAAAAGGGAGGGTCAAGCTTTAGCCAGTGTGGCCACAGCCATGACAACACTGACACCTGAAGGAGCTGGCTTTAAGTCCAGTGCTTCCTTCTTGCTCTTAATTCAAGGTAAGTCAATTTGCCAAAAAGCAAGATATTAGACCTCACATATTACATCACTCTCATTTCTCTGTCAGAGACAGAGACATAGTTCCATAAAAACAGAGAGAACTCTAGTGTGGGCTTACAGGAAAGCCACCACAGCAGCAGTGTGTCTACAGAATCGGGGCAGTGGGTGGGCCAAAGAAAGGACAATGCAGGGGATGGGCAGGTGTCATGGCACGACATAAGTCCTCATATAAATTAGTGAAGTGTGTTTACAGGAAAACCCTCTTCTCCATATCACAGGGTTGATATGAAGGTGGAGGAAGAACTGAAACTCAGAAAGTATCTTCAGGAATCTAGTGACTGAGCCATTCAGCAAGCTAGTTCTTCATCAAATAGATCCCTGCTAAACTAGGCGACTTCCATTGCTTCTCCAGCTGACAATAGCCTGCACACCAAGTGTGAACCTCAGTGACCTTGGCCAGCACTGTAGGTGGCTCGCCTCAAGCCTGATATCATGTCAGAGCATCATCTGCATTAACATCCTTGGTCGTTACAAAACCCCATGGTAGGTGCATCACTGCATCACAGATGGGGAAACTGAGCCTCCTCAGGATTGAATAACAAGATCCCCCAACCTTTAGGTGACAGAGCTGGCTAATGAATCCAGGAGAGTCTGTGCCTCAACCAGCACAGCCTACTGGCAGCAGTAATCTTCAGCCTCCCAGAGAACAACTGCTGGGACCCTGCCCCTTGATATATGTATGGACACATTCCATACGTATTCACACACACAAACACACACACACCTGTATATATACCTGTATGCACACACATATTCGTATACACACTCGTACAAGCATACACACACACACACACACACACACACACACACACACACGGACACAGACATACTTCCCTCACCACTACCACCACAACCACCACCACCACTACCACCACCTCCCTCCATGCCCAACAAGCCCAGCTGACAGTCATGCTCCTGGATAGTCTGCAGAACTCCCTGCTGCAACCACCTAAGATATTCCAGTTCCTCAATCTCTGTATTAGTTTTGCTCTGTAACAAATTACCCTAAAGCATAGTGGCATTAAATGATGATCTCATTATCTCAGAATCTGTGGGTGAGGAATTCAAAAGTGACTTAGCTCAGTGTTTCTAACCTAAGTCTTTCATGAGGCTGCACCCAAGCTGTTGGCTGGGGCTGCCATCATCTACACACTGGAATGAGCTGGATATCCTACATCAAAGGTAGCTCACTTGTGGGACTGGCAGTCAGCACTGATGGTGACAGGAGGTCTCAGATACATGCCATGTAGCCACTTAACTGTCCTCACAACATGGCAGCTGGCATTCCCTAGAGTGAGGGACTAAGAGGGGCAAGGTGAAAGCATCCTTGTTTCTTATGACTTAGCTCCAGAAGCCACACACCCTCAGCCCCACAATATCCTCCTGGTTTCATAGGTCAGCCCCTTTCATGGGGCAGACACTACACTCCAGTAGGAGGGAGACATTGGGTAACTCTTCAGAGTTGGCTACCCCTACAGCCACAATGTTTCCCTACTGAGAGGCATGCTAGGGGCACAAAGCCTTGGTGTCCACGAGGCCCAGCGTGGGACAGGAGCTCAATAAAGTCAGTATTCTCCTTTTTTCCCTTTGTCTTGATCCATGGGACTCCAAGAGCCGGCCCCACTTAGACCTCATCACTCCTTTCTCTGAGCTCACCCACAACCCCACAGCTGCCTCCACAATTCACAGGAACTGTAAGACAGTGACTTCCTCCAGATTGCCACAATTCTCATCTCTCTTCTGTGTCCAATACATCTGACTTCACTGTAGTGAAAGAGGAATAATTCAATGGTTTAATGTAGTGTGACAGACCACCCCCAAAGGATTAAACAATCTATTTTGCCCATGAATCTGGGGTTTATCAGACTCAGCTGAGAAGCTCTTGCTTTTGGGTTTCATGTGGTTGCAGACAGACTGGTGCTGGGGTCATCCTGAAGGCTCTATTCATATGTCTTCGTTGGAGAGATTCAAAGAGCTGGGGGCTGAATACCAGAGGCTCCTCAGACATTTCTTTCTTTATAGATACATTCACAGATGATATATAGATAGATATGATTGATAGATGGGATAGATAGAGAGATAGATACACATGACAGATAAATAGGTAAATGTGGATAGATGATAAAGAGATATAACAGGTAAATAAATTATAGATAGAATCCTATATACTTACATACAGACTTACAATACTAAACTTACAAAAATGTATTTGCATCTTCACACAAGATTACTTGGAGTAAAAAATTATTGTCCTAAAGGAGTGAATATGGAAGTTCATATACACTCAACAGGGCCTTGCATCCATGCAGACACTCACGTACTCTGCAGAAGCCAGTCTGTCACAGGAGAGAAAGCAAATCTCTAAATTAGCTAATGTTGACTTGGTGTTTCCAGGTCCTTCCCTTGAAGAGATAAGCATATTTCATCCTATCTTTTCATGCATCCTGGATACTGCACAGCCTGGACATGACCAGACTGGTCATAACTCAGGCACAAGAAAAGCAATCCTAAGAGAGGGCTGGAGAGAGCCCACATGAACGCAGTGGGAGGATTTCCCTCCTGTCACTGCAGTGCAGCCCTGCCCTCAAGACTGTCTATGCCTAGTTGTGATGACTCTTAGCCTTTAAAACGAAAACTGCCAGTTGTTTGACCAGATACCAGGGGGTTATTTGGGAAAAAAGAGAATTGCAATCCAGGACAAACAAACTGTAGCAAAACCTGGGCCAAGTTCAAAGAATGGAAGATGAGGTATACGTTTTCCTGGAGAAAAGGGGAGGCTAAGGAGGGGGTTATAAAGTGCATGGAGTAATCTGGGATTTTGAAGTTTGGTGCCTTCTCATTCACAGAGCTCTTTTTGGGGAGAAAGCGTGCTGGATTGTGATGACGAGGAAAGTCTTTCTTCCTATAGCTGAGATAGTAAAGTAGTGCAAGGATAAGTCCATCTCTTCCTGTTGGGTCTGAGTGGTAGGGCATGAGAGCACCCCCGACAGAACCTCCCCACTCCATTTCAGTGTGTGTGTGGGGTCACATGATCAATTTTCACATGACAAAGGCACTTCTAGAATGGGGTTGTTGATATTGCTTTTTGGAAAATTCCTGATCAGCATCAGCTGATGGACCACTAACTTCGTAGTTAAAGCTCTCTGAAGGATGTATGTGATTACTTTCTAAAATGGCAGATTGAAGCTGAAGTTGACAAGGATGGAGCCCAAATGTCAAAACGGACAGTCCTCCTGAGGACTGAGGATAATACAGCCATGAAGGTAATAGCTGACATTGATTATGTGTTCGCTGTGTGCTCCCTGATCTGTGTCCTAAGTACCTCACACACATCACCTGATTCCATCATCACTTCATGGAGCTCCAGTGGCGCAATTGGTTAGTGTGCGGTACTTATATGATTCCATATCACTTCAGATAGGCACTGGCATTACTCCCCTATTTTACAGACTCTGAGGCACTAAGTACCAAGGGAGTATTGTATTAAGTAATTATTTCAAGGTCCCACATACGAATGTTTTTAGAGGTGGAAGGCCCAAACCTTGTGGGCCCAGTTATGCAAAGAGGCACATTTTCTTCATTTATCCAAAGCCACTGCTTGATCAAACTCAAATTGACTGAGCTAGGATTCAAACCCCAAGGGCTCCAGCTTCAATTCTCCCATATCCCAATCACTGTGTGGTGCTGCCTCCTGTACAAGTAAATGTACAAGTGAGACTAAGGCAAGGGAGGGGAAGACTTGTGTAGCCCAAGGTGCTTTTGTGACCCACTTTTCTTTTCTTTTTTTTTTTTTAAATGTTTTATTTATTTCTAGGAGAAGAGAGAGACAGCGTGAGCAGGGGAGGGTCAGAGAGAGAGGGAGACACAGACTCCGAAATATGCTCCAGGCTCTGAGCTGGCAGTCAGCACAGAGCCTGACGCGGGGCTCGAACCCACGAACTGCGAGATCATGACCTAAGTGAAAGTTGGACGCTTAACCAACTAAGCCACCCAGGCGCCCCTGTGGCCCACTTTTCTTGAAAGCAATTACAAGCTTCTAGAAGAGTCTGTTCCAAGAACTATGTTTGTGATCAATCTCAGAGTAAATGCTGACCTGATACTTCATAATCTACTGTAATTCCTAAAAAACATTCTCCATCAAAGTCATGTCATTGACACTGACACATTACTGCCATGAAACCATCAGAACCCTTATTTCCCCAACTGCCCCCACAATGTCCTTTATAGGAGAAGTACTCAACCCATGCGTTGATTTTCCATGTTTCCCTTCTTTAGTCTCTGTAGTTCAGTCTGGAACAGCTCCTTAGTCTGTCTCTGGCTTTTTTTTTTTTAAAACAAAATTCCAGCTAGTCAAGGTAAAGATCTCATTGGCTTTATTAAGCAATTCATGAATCAGCAGCAGCCCACCTGACAGGCAGACAGTTGCTCCCAGGATGTGTACAAGATGCACTGTTTTAGAGGATGGAGGGTGGGGCCAGAAGTGCTTGGAAGGAAAATTGTTTTAGGCCAAGACCCCTTCTCTGGGGGAAGGACCTGCAGGGTTTCTATCCTGCAGATGACTCACTCGTGCCCATCAGGAAATTTCAGCTAGACTGTTAAAAGGTCACCTTCCTAGGACAGGTTGAACTGTAATTAGTCTTGGTTTACTATGAGTTGGGGTTGGCAGGCAAGTGACTCCATGCTGGGCTTGTTTCTTCTTTTTTTTTTTAAACCACTTTCATGACCTTGACTTTGTTGAAGATTGCACAACAGGTACAGATTAGGAGTAGATATTCCTCTTTGGGTTTGTCTGACTTTTTTTTAAGGATTTCTTTCAGGTTTGTCTCCTTGGCAAGAATATCCCAGAGGTGACACTGAGTTCTTCTTAACACATCCTATCGTGTGACCTGTCATCACTTCCTCCTGTTCCTGATGATGCTCACTTGTTCACCAGGTCTCTGCTCTGTGAGCTGCTTTTTCCTCCTGGCAACTCATGGGTGTTGGAGCGGTAGTACTTTGAAACCACGTCAAGGTCCTCAACAATTGTAATCTATCCTGTATGTATCAGATCTGTAGGTACTTGTGTTTTCCTGTTTTGTTCAATGTGTCTTAATCCCTTCCTACTGTTAGTTTTCCTGATGTCCAAATTGTGCCTGATGGGTCGGTGAAGCCATGGTTCCTTGTCTTGTGGACATGTCCTAGTCACTGTGCAGGACAGGATGCTCCAGGCTCATCATGTGCTCCCCCCGCCTGGAGTTGGCAATTTCTCTGAAAATCTCTAGTCTTTTCAGTGGAAAATGATGTTTATAAGTCAAGATATGGGCACAAGTTGTGCCCATTGCTCTAACAGTGTCATTGTTTCTAAGAACTGTCTGTCAGATAGGTAGGGGATATGTGTTTTCACTTAGGCACACTGTTTATCTTAAGTCAACCTCTCTAGAAAAGCAGGATTTTTCACTGACACGTTCAGTTCCAATCTCTGAATACATAATCTCATTCTCGTTTTCTCCCTTTCCATTAGTGACTCCCTTCTCCAACATTAAGAAATCTGGCCTCCATTTATCCTTAATATATTTACTTCTTTATGTAACTAATTGCCAGGCTTCCATTTATCCTTAATATATTTACTTCTTTATATAACTAATTGCCACCCCATCCCTTAACACTCACGGATGTCCCCCTCATATTACTTGGATTGTCCTCACCATGTTTAGGCTCTAGCTTCTGACCAGGCTATCTGTGTGGACACCCTTCTCACTGAGCTTGGGCTCCCACACCAATACCAGACGCTCCTCCATGTGGACACCCTCCCTACCCTAGTCTATCTCTGTCTTGGAGTTAGTGTGCATCCCTTCTAGTCCCTGACCCCCAATGTGTGGCTGCCCAACTGGCTGTGCCTCACCTATTGGCTTTAGGACTGAGTTAACCAGGAAAGACAGGCAATTGAAGAGAAGAGAGAGAAGGAAAGGGTTACTGGGTGGCTCATTCAGGTAAGTGTCCAACTCCAGATTTCAGCTCAGGTCATGATCTCATGGTTTGCGAGATCAAGCCGTGTGTCAGGCTCTGAACTGACAGGGTGGATTCTCTCTCTCTTCCCTCCCCTCTGTCATTCCCCTGTGCATACTCTCTCTCTCTCTCTTGCTTTTTCTCAATATAAATATATAAACTTAAAAAAAGAGAGAGAGAGGAGAAGGGAAAGAAGGGCAGGGTTTAGAGGGAAGGAAAAGAAGAATCCTGTGCAGCTTCTGATACCAACTGAAATGGAAAAATACTTTTAGCTTTTCTGTCCAATCAACTAACCAATCAACCATCTCTTGTTTGATGTTCATTGTGTCCGAACAGTTGGGAACTGAGGCTGCAACAGGAAGAGAAAGCATGTTCCCTGTCTAACAAATCATCAGGGAAGATGAGATAAAAATATTAAAATAAAACTAAGAGGCCCCCATATCTCACACAAAAAAGATCTGAAGCCATTGGAAACCTTACAGAACCCAAGAGATTGGGAGAAAAAGGACGCAGAATCCACTGAGAAAGCGTTCTAATGTGAGTGCGAACTGGGGAAGATAAAATCAGGCCGGGATCAGAGACTCCAGGAACGGGGACGATCCCCCTCTGCGGGGAGTGAGAGGGGAAAAAGAGAGAGTCTGAAACAGCTCAAGACACGGCCCCTGTCCTTGGGAAACAGAAAAACCTCCGCTTGGGGCACAGAAGGACCGTGCGCGCCAAATCCCTGCGTGCCAGGTCCCCGCGCGCCAATTCGTCCTGGAGGGGCCGCACACGGACCACTTCTTTGTGCTCCTGGCTGGCCGGACTCCTGGGGGAGCCGCGTGTGCATACCGGGTCGCCGTGCTCCTGGCTGGCTGGAACTCTAGAGGGAAGGCAAAGAGCTTGAAAACTGGGAGATTTGCCCGCGAGTTCGTGTTTTGGGTGACGAGACACAGAGGGACCTGGTTTCCCTCTCTCCAGTGGACCCGGCACACCCCGCAGGCAGACCCCCGCCCATGCTCGCCAACCCGACTTCGAGGAGAAGGGAGCAGCTATTTTAGCTCTATCCCCAGGGGTAGGCAAGAGGCTTGGAATTGCCATGAGGGGATCACCTGCGAGGTTGTGTCTACGACAATTTCAGTGGGGCACGCGGACTGAGATTTGGAAACTAGGCCTGGCCTGGGTTAAAGAGCACAACCCACTTTGCCTGCGCCCCCGGCATGGGGAGTATACACACCAAAAAAAGCGAGGTGCAACACTTGGTTCAAGAAGGGACTGGAGCGCCGCCACCCTCCTCCCCACAACCCCCAAGGCAGAACTCCCGCCTGACGCATTGGATCACACCACACCCATCCCTTCTTGAGAGCTGCCCTCCCCCCTCTTTTTTTTTGTTTTTGTTTTTGTTCTTGTTTTTTTTTTTTTTTTCCCGGAACACTGACCTGATTAACTGTGGTCACCGGCTTGCTTAAACAGTCACATTTAGTCCATTCTGTAGATGTAAATTCTACACCTACCGACCTTTTCATCTCTTTCTCTCAGGAGTAATTAGACTATATAGTTTCTCTGGATAACACCAGTGTCCTTCTCTCACCTATCCAACCATACTCCACCCTTTAGCTCTTTGAAAAAAGCTTCTTATCCCTTCTGCCTGTTCATTCTATTTCCAATTTTGCCACATCCCTGCCCTGTCTTCCCTCTCTTTCTCTATGCTCTTCAACCAGCACTGCATACACCCGGCTATTTAATTGTAGCTGGGAAATCCGGTTATATGCTTTAAACTGTTCTTTGTCCATCAGTTTTCTTCTTTTTTCCTTTCCTTTTCTTCTTTTTGACCTTTTTATGTATTTTTTATTTTCTATTATTCGCCTTCCCTTCTCTGTCTTTTCTATGAACTTTTACGTTTTCCCTCTCGGTTTGCATGTTAATTGGATTTGTCTGTGCGTTTGTGTGCCTCTGCTCCCTGTGTATTTGTCTGTTTTCTTCTCCAGGGCTACCTCAAGAAACAAGCCAAAGTACACATGGTGGAGAGTCGCAAATATCTCTATGAGTAGGAAAATAAAATAACCAAGGTCTAAAGAAGAGAGACCAAGAGATACCATTCAAAAAACACTCTCCGAAAGGATATGCCCTGGACAAAGACTTTTCTTGGGTATAGCGGCGCTCACAGGTACAGAGAGCATAACAAGTCTTTAAAACTAACAAGGGACAGAAAGCTAACTAAAATGAAGAAACGAAAGAGCTCTCCTCCAAAGAAATTCCAAGAAGAATTAACAGCTAATGAACTGCTCAAAACAGATATAAGCAGCATAACTGAACAAGAGTTTAGAACAATAATCATAAAATTAATAGCTGGACTTGAAAAAAGCATAGGGGACATCAAAGAAACTATGGCTACAAGCAACATGGAGAATAAAAATCGGCATGATGAATTAAAAAATGCGATAAATGAGACACATAATAAATTAGGGGCCTCCAATGCACGGACTGAAGAGGCAGGAAGGAGAATAAGTTATTTAGAAGACACCATTATAGAAAAAGAGGAAACTGAGAAAAAAAAGAGAAACTGATCCAGGAACATGAAAGAAGAGTTTGAGAGCTCAGCGAAAATGGTAAAATGCAACAATATCCATATCATAGGAATCCCAAAAGAGGAAGAGAGAGGGAAAGGTGCTGAAGGAGTCCTAGAAAAATTATAGCAGAGAACATTCCCAACCTGGGGAAGGAAGTAAACGTTGAAATACAAGAGGCTCAGAGGACTCCCCTCAGACATAATTTGAATCGATCTTCTGCACGACATATAGTAAAAATGGCAAAATACAAGGACAAAGAGAATTTTGAAAGCATCTAGGGAGAAAAGGGCCCTAACATACAAAGGGAAACCTATCAGAGTGGTGACAGACCTATCTACTGAAACGTGGCAGGCCAGAAAGGAATGGCAGGATATCTTCAATGTGAGGAACAGAAAAAATATGCAGCCAAGAATCCTCTATCCAGCAAGTCTGTCATTCAAAATAGGAGAGATAAAAGTCTTTCCAAATAAACAGAAATTGAAAGAATTTGTCACCATTAAGCCAGCCCTACAATAAATTCTGAGGGGGAGGCTCTGAAGGAAATGTTGCAAGGAAAAAAGATACCAGAGACACCACCACAAACATGAACCCCACAAAAGGACACAAAGACTCTAAACCCATATATTTCAATAATAACACTGAATGTAAATGGGCTGAATGCTCCAATCAAAAGACATAGAGTAGCAGAATGGATAAAAAAAACAAAATCCATCTATATGCTGTCTACAAGAAACTCAAACTGGAAGACACTTTCAGATTTAAACTAAGGGGATGGAAAAAAATATATCATGCTACTGGAAATCAAAAGAAAGCTGGAGTAGCTATAATTATATCAGACAAACTGGACTTTAAATTAAAGACAATAACAAGAGATGAAGAAGGGGATTACATAATAATTACATGGTCTATCCATCAGGAAGATCTAACAATCAAAATGTCCATGCAACAAATATGGGAGCATTTAAATATTTAAAACAATCACAAACAGAAAAAAGCTTATAGATAAGAATGTGCTAATAGCAGGGGACTTTAATACTCTACTTACAGCAATGGATACGTCAACCAGACAGAAAATCACTAAAGAAATAATGGACTTCAAAGACACTTTGGACCAGATGGATCTGACTGATATATTTAGAACTCTACATACTGAGGCCAAGGAATTTACTTTCTTCTCAAGTACTCAGGACCATTCTCCAAGATAGATCACATACTGGGACATAAAGCAGCCCTCAATAAATATAAAAGAATTGAGATCATACCATGCACACTCTAAGATCATGCTTTGAAACTTGAAATCAATCACAGGAAGAAGTCTGGAAAACCTCCAAAAACATGGAGGTTAAAGAACACCCTACTAAAGAATGAATGGGACAATCAGGCAATTAGAGAGGAAATTAAAAAATATATGGAAACAAATGAAAATGAAAACACAACAAACCAAAATCTATGGGATGCGGCAAAGGCAGTCCTAAGAGGAAAGTACATTGCACTCCAAGCCTATTTCAAGAAATTAGAAAAAGCGCAAGTCCAAAATCTAACTGCTCACCTAAAGGAACTAGAGGCAGAGCAACAAGAACGCCCTAAACCCAGTAGAAGAAGAGAAATAGTAAAAATCAGAGCAGAAATAAACAACATAGAGACCAAAGAAACAATTGAACAGATCAATGAAACCAAGAGTTGGTTTTTTGAAAAAATAAACAAAATTGACAAACCTCTAACCAGGCTTCTCAAGAAGAAAAGAGAGAGCACCCAAATAGACA